>NC_051179.1:160957623-161022847 GCF_013339695.2 Rhipicephalus sanguineus
ATTCTTTATTTCTATTTTTTTCCCGTTCTAGTTCTTTAAATATTTATAGTGAATGTGCTGTGAACAACATTGAAGAGATTGTAACTCTTCGCCTCACCCCATTCTCGATCAGGATTTTCCTGCTTTTCTTGAGGAATACGGTGGCTGTGGTATTGTTTTATAGGTTGGCTATTGTATCTACAGATGTTTAGGTATTCCTTTATGGCGTAATTATTCCAGAACTGCTGTTGTGTGTTCATATTGTTACGGGGAGAAAAGGCGTTGAAGGTTATATTTACACGGTATATACAGAGGACAAAGCCAGGCATACAATATGGAGCCAAGTCCACGCGGAATCAGGGAACGTCGTCCTCTTTCATCACGTCTCCCTCTTCATCTTCGGTAGCGCTTCGTGGCATCACCCCCGGCGGCGAAGGCACCGACCCGGTGCTTGATTGATCCGAGTGATACCGCTTGAGTCGAGTGACGTGAACAATTTCAGGGGGTCGCGCTATGGTAGTGTCCAGAGGTTTGACTTCGTACGTGACGTCGGTGACTTGGCGCACGACACGGTACGGACCAGAGTATGGAGAAGTCAGCTTCTCGCACAGGCCAACTCGCCGTGACCGCGTCCAAAGAAGGACCATGTCACCAGGATTGAAGTGGATATCGCGGTGGCGGGCGTCGTAGATGCGTCGTTGTTTTTCCTGCGAAGTGCTAAGACGAAGGCGGGCAACCTCGCGTGCCTCTGCAGCTCTAGCGATGGCATCACGAGCGTACTCTGATGTCGGATCAAGAACGGGAGGAAGGAGCGTGTCGAAGGGCAGCGTGGGCTCTCGTCCGTAGAGGAGAAAAAATG
This sequence comes from Rhipicephalus sanguineus, assembly GCF_013339695.2. Taxonomy (NCBI): domain Eukaryota; kingdom Metazoa; phylum Arthropoda; class Arachnida; order Ixodida; family Ixodidae; genus Rhipicephalus; species Rhipicephalus sanguineus. Next base: position 160,958,462 of record NC_051179.1, read on the forward strand.
GAGAGAAACCTGCGGAATCATGGCGAGACGTGTTGTAGGCAGACGTTACGAACGCCAGAGCTGCGTCCCAGTCACGATGATCTGGAGAAACATACATGGCGAGCATGTCTGTTATAGTTCTGTTCAGCCGCTCAGTTAGGCCGTTGGTCTGAGGGTGATACGCAGTGGTGAACTTGTGTTTTGTAGCGCAAGAGTCCAAGATGTCGTGGACTACCTTGGAGAGAAAGTATCGACCCCGGTCTGTAATGAGCTGTCGAGGAGCGCCGTGACGAAGGATGACGTCTTCGAGGAGAAAGTCAGCGACGTCGGTTGCGCAACTGGTAGGGATAGCGCGTGTGATCGCATACCGAGTGCTGTAATCTGTGGCAACAGCTATCCACTTGTTTCCACTGATGGATAGAGGAAAAGGGCCGAGGAGGTCAAGACCAACCCTGTAAAATGGTTCGGTTGGTATCTCGATGGGTTGAAGGCGCCCTGCTAGAAGGGTGGCTGGTGTTTTGCGGTGCTGACAAGTCTTGCACGAAGCGACGTAATGGCGAACGGAGCGGTAAATACCGGGCCAAAAGAAGCGACGTCGAACACGGTCATAGGTCCTTGAGACGCCCAGATGACCAGCGGTTGGAATGTCATGCAACTGTGCGAGTACAGTCTGACGCATATGTGTGGGTATAACCAGCAGCAGGTCAGGTCCGTCAGGACGCATGTTGTGACGATATAAGATGCCATCTTGGAGCACAAACAGACGGAGAGATGGAGGAGTTGCGGGGCCACTCAGCCGGCTAATGATGTCTCTCAAGTGAGGATCACGTCGTTGCTCGTCTCCGATATTGGCGAACGCTGAAAGTGCCAACACGAATGTAGAATCGCCGCTCTCAGGAGGATCTGGCGGGTCTACTGGGTGACGCGACAAGCAATCTGCCTCCTCATGTTGGCGACCAGTCTTACAGACAACGGTGAATGAATATTCTTGCAGCCGTAAGGCCCACCGACCCAGCCGTCCAGTAGGATCCTTAACGATGAGAGCCAGCATAAGGCGTGGTGGCCGGTGACAACGGTGAACGGCCGTCCATACAAATATGGGCGAAATTTGCCCACCGCCCAGACGAGCGCGAGGCATTCGCGCTTGGTGATCGAATAATTGCGCTCCGCGGGTGACAAAAGACGGCTAGCGTATGCAATGACACGGTCGCTACCATGCTGTTGTTGAGCCAGAACAGCACCAATGCCATGGCCGCTGGCATCGGTACGCACTTCTGTTGGAACGGACATATCAAAGTGGCCGAGAATTGGTGGCGACGTGAGACGCATGGTCAGTTCTGTGAAGGCGCTGGCTTGTTCAGGACCCCATGCAAAAGCCACATCCTTTTTGAGTAGGTCCGTGAGAGGGCGCGCAATGTCAGCGAAATTGCGCACAAATCTTCGAAAGTAGGAACAGAGGCCTACAAAGCTGCGAACATCGTTCGCACAGGTCGGCACAGGGAAATCCTTGACTGCGCGAACTTTTTCAGGATCGGGACGAACACCAGCAGAATCGACAAGGTGTCCGAGTACAGTAAGTTGCCGGCGGCCGAAGTGGCATTTCGACGAGTTGAGCTGAAGTCCTCCCTTGCGGAACAGAGAAAGAATTGTCGAGAGACGCTCGAGGTGTGTCTGAAATGTCGGGGAAAAGACAATGACGTCATCCAGGTAACATAAGCAGATTGACCACTTAAAATCGTGAAGGAGAGCGTCCATCATTCGTTCAAAGGTAGCTGGGGCATTGCATAACCCGAACGGCATCACATTAAAGTGATAAATGCCATCAGGCGTAACAAATGCTGTCTTTTCACGGTCCATGTCGTCAACTGCAATCTGCCAGTACCCGGAACGAAGGTCAATCGAAGAGAAATACTTCGCACCACTGAGACAGTCAAGGGCGTCATCTATCCGCGGTAAGGGGTACATATCTTTTTTTGTTACCTTGTTGAGATTTCGGTAATCGACACAGAAGCGCCAGCTGTTGTCTTTCTTCCTGACGAGCACGACAGGGGAAGCCCAGGGGCTTGAAGAAGGTTCGATGATGTCCCGGGCAAGCATCTTGTCGACTTCTTTCTGTATGACTTGGCGCTCAGTATGGGAAACACGATAGGGTCGTCGGTGGATCGGGTTAGCATCGCCGGTGTTGATTCGATGCTTCACAACAGTTGTCTGGCCCAGTGGCCGGTCATTGAGGTCAAAGATGTCCTGGTACGACGCGAGAATTGCACGAAGGGCGTTCGCATGTTTGGCCGGGAGGTCAGAGGCGATCATTTTCGTCATGCTTTCTGATTTGAACATGTTTAACACAGCGCAACGACGACGAGGACACAAGAGAAGAGGAGACAAACCACAGCGCTGTGGTTTGTCTCCTCTTCTCCTCTTTTCTTGTGTCCTCGTCGTCGTTGCGCTGTGTTAAACATGTTCAAGTATTATCACCAACTGGCCCAGCTATCAGTTCTTCTACAGTATGCTTTCTGATGAAGTTGGATCCAAATCAGGACTGGTCGGCAATTGTGTATCCCCTGTTAAAGCGGAAATGTGGTAGTCGCAGGCCGGGCCAAGCGTTGCAAGGGAGACACCCTGCGGCAGCACCTGAGGGCATATTCCAAAATTGACGATAGGGAGACATGCGGCATTGGCGTGAATGCGGATGACGGTGTGCGGAAACGTGACATTTTGCGAGCAGAGGACGGTAGCGTTAGATGACACGACGTAATCTCCGTCGGCCACGGGTGGATCGGGAGAGACGCCAATGTACGTAACGGCCAGAGAGGGGACGCGAACGAAATCGGCAGAGCACAGCTTGCTCGGCGCAGGATCAGAAGGCTCAACGGCATAGGGTAAGGCGAGTTGGACGACACCCGTGGCACAGTCAATAAGAGCTGAATGGCACGACAGAAAATCAAGTCCTAAGATAAGTTCATGCGGGCATTGCTCCAATGCGTAGAACAAAACAGAAGTATGGCGCCCAGCAACAGTGACGCGTGCAGTACACATCCCAGTGACAACGGGAGTTGCACCATCGGCTACACGGACCACAGCGATCGGAGCAGGAGTGAGCACCTTCTTTAGGCGAGCACGGAGGTTCGAGTTCATAGTCGATGCGTGTGCGCCAGTGTCGATGAGTGCTATAACAGGTGCGCCGTCGACATCTACTTTGACCAGGTTGTTGCGTCCAGGTAGTGTAAGCAGAGGAATTTCAGGTCGGGTCGTTAAGGCAGGCTCACCTCCAGGAGCTGCGCCCGTTAGTTTTCCGAAGAGCGGCGGGAGTAGAAGGGGGAAGGTGAGCGACGACGCAGAGGAGAGCGGGACACGCGACTGGACGGCGAAGGGGAGCGGTGTGGTCTTGCGGGCCATGAGGGTGTAGCGGCGTCGTCTTCAAGGGGCGCAGGCAGGCGGGAACTACCAGGTGAACGTCGGGTGTTGGAATCGGCCGGCCAAGGCTGTGAGTTCCAGGAACTGCGACAGTGGCGAGAAATATGGCCGGCGCGTCCGCAGCAGAAGCAGATGGGCCTGTCATCGGAGGTTCGCCATTCCGCCGAGTTCCGGTAACGAGGACGGGCGTACGAGTTTCGGGGCAGATCAGGTGGGGCGGGTGGACGGTAGTCGGGTCTGTTCACTGGGCAGAGCGTCTGGATTCCTGCGTTGGCGAGCTCTTGACGTACAACGGTTTGGATGAGGGAAATCGTGTGTGAATCGTCAGGGGCACGAGCTTGCGCAGGGGCCGGAGATGCAGCTTCAATTTCGCGACGGACGAGGCGTACAATATACTCAGCTGCAGCAGGCGCAGGTGGTGAACGGATGTCCTCGCAAGTAGACGTTGCAGCCGTGTTGGGAAGACGTGAAAAATGGGGCGTAATCCGACGACTTTTCGCTTCTTCAAAGCGTCGGCATTCATTAATGACGTCGTCCACTGTCGACGAGTTGCGGAAAACCAGGAGAGTGAACGCATCATCCGCGATGCCTTTGAGGATATGCGCGACCTTTTCAGTCTCGGCCATCCTGTCGTCAACTTTGCGGCAGAGCGCGAGTACACCTTGAATGTACGTGATGTAGGACTCTGTGCAGGTCTGAAGTCGGCACGCGAGTTCTTTCTGTGCAGCGCGACGGCGCTCAATGGGCTTGCCGAACAGCTCAGTGAGTTTTTGTTTGCACATGTCCCAACTCGTGATCTCTTGCTCGTGGTTGCAGAACCAAACTTTCGCCGTGCCATCAAGGTAAAATAGAATATTGGCCAGCATGAGCGTCGGGTCCCAGTTGTACATAGCGCTCACCCGTTCGTAGAGCTGAAGCCAATCCTCGACGTCGGTGTTGTCCGTGCCAGAAAATGTGCCTGGGTCGCGAGGTTGTGTCAGGACGACGGTGCGGTTAGTAGCGGCTGGTTGCCGCGCTGTTGGTTGCGGCGTGTTTGGTCGAGGCCCGGTCGTTGAGGTTTCCGATTCATCCTCATTCTCGTCGTGAGCATGCATCGCAGAGGCAGCCAAGGAGCTTCCGCTGCGGAGAAGCGTCGTGAATGTTGAAGCTGGGAATACCCCGCACCTCCACCAAAATGTTACGGGGAGAAAAGGCGTTGAAGGTTATATTTACACGGTATATACAGGGGACAAAGCCAGGCATACAATATGGAGCCAAGTCCACGCGGAATCAGGGAACGTCGTCCTCTTTCATCACGTCTCCCTCTTCATCTTCGGTAGCGCTTCGTGGCAATATCTGTGAATGAATTTGTGTTTATCAACTTGCAAATGTGTTGCACCTGTATAAAAGCCGACGCACTTCGCCGCTTGTCAGTTGATCGACGGACGACGCCCTGTTCGCCGCTATCATTGTACAGCGTGTATTGCTGTAGTTCTAGTTCTCATTTTCCGGCCACAAGTTCGGCCATATAAACAGTTTCATCCTGCAAACGCCGACTGCTGTCTTCGTCGACGTCACGACCACGTGACAATATGGTGTCCACCTGGCCGGATTCCCCTCACGACAGTTGGATATTCGACAAGAGTTGGGCCAGAGTACAATATGAGAGAGGGACTGTGCCTCGCATCCTACTAGGCGACAAGGGTATCCCTGCAGGTCCTACTTCATGACCCCATTTGGGGACAGAGATGCGAAAGACAGACCTCAGCACAGGTGAACTCAAGTTGGAGCAATAATATTTTGTGTAGTAAAAAAATGCCTATATATAAAAATACTGCTTTTTTAGGTACAAGTACCTTTCACGCACTCGCTCTAGTGTGGAGAGGACGTTTGGAGTGCGGAAGCGAAGGTTTTCATGCCTCGACATGACGCTTCAGATAAAAACAACGTCAGGTCCCATCGTCATCGCAGCTTGTGCCGCACTCCACGACTTCTGCCACCTCCTAAGAAAACCTGTCCCACCAGCACCACAAAGCCTGGCAAATCATGGCAGCGGTTTACTGACTCCTACGTCACCTGCTCCTACACCACCAGCAGCCATGCCACCTGTGCCAGACACAGCAAGTGGTTTCAGGATGAGAGAGCGCATAGTCACACAGTATTTCACTTGAAAGAAATGTCACAGAAACACAGATATGACTTTATTTGTACTGTTATTCGTTATGTCGAGTAGGAGTTTAAGCACTTCTGCCTTTACTTTCCGATAAGCTATTTTTAGCCGAAAAAGCTCCAGTTTTTCACTGTGTTGTGCTTTCTTCTGTTTGTGTCCGATTCACATGAATTTCTACCTCAATAAATGCTCCTTTTTCTTTTGCTCACGGTCCCCGGTGGAATGGAGGCGGGCACCGAATTGAATTGAGACCGCCGTTTGCCTCTAGCTGCTGCAGGTTGAAGTGCGTTTCGTGCAAGCTGGCACAGCGGCGCTGGAACTTGCTGTAGATGGTAGAGCTGCGGCCTTTCATGCTGTTGCGCCACCGCCACCGCCAGTCTGAAGCGTCCTGTACTTGGCCATGGGAGCGTGCAGTATTTGTTGAAGCATCTTCCGGCGGGCTACTGTTGTGGTCCCATGACCAGGTTCTGTTGGTTCGTCGCACATGTCTTGACAACTTACAGAAACAGTTAAAATGAGCACACAGCTAGGTGACTCCCGCATAGCTACACCAAAAGTGTCACGCTGTTGTGAACACCTTGCCGTATATGTACACTCTGCAGCTGTGTAGAACCTGAAGTGCCCATTGTAACCATTTTATTTTTGTAAATGTAACGCACGGCAACCTGTGTTATATTTTCAACGTTTGATGTTGCCTTGTTCGTTCCTCACATTGATATGCTCTTTGACATCAGCCACTAGAGTCTGACAGCACCGAGGCCTGACAAACACACGATTCGGAAAATGACTGAAATACTGGACACTGCAGATGTGTACGTGATAGTTACAACGTAATAAATGAAGAGCATTTTTATTTTAAAAAATTGAACGCGATTTCGACCGAAAACATCGGCAATGAAAAAAATACGAAGAATCCATACCACCGGACTCTTCCAGAGGCCTGTCTTGAGTCTCTGACTGCAGCGCACCGGCAGCAAGTGTGCACTACGATTTGGAGGACTGCGATATCCCTGGTACAGCATTATGCCTGCTGCGGTCACTGTCGCAGGGATTGGGCAGCCGATTGGCCATGTGTGACACGATGCCTCCAACGAGCTGCAGCTCGTAGGTCATTTGGCTTGGTGGTGGTGTTCCGCCACCTGGCATTGCAAAGAACCGGGTGCAAGTTGCCTATAGAATGAAGCTCCAAAAGGTTGATGATTAGGATGATGATATATATTGTTTAGTGGCGCAAGGGGCATTGTTGGTCAAAGATCACCAGGGCAACAGTTAGAGTGTGATGAAGATAACGTAAGATGGCTGTATAGGGCCTAAAATCTTGTGCACTAAAGGTGCATAAAACATGTATAATTCGTAAAATCATGATGTTGAGGTGAAAGTTCACTGATTGAAAACGGTGTCATTATTGAAAATATGCTGAAAGCTGATACCATAGTACAGCACTACTGCCTCGCAAGAACCCTTGCAAGCAAGGGCACGCAGGGTAGTTCTCCACTAGCACGATCCTCTTTAAAAGGATGTGCCAGGAATCCCCTGTGCAAATGACTTTTATTGCGGCAGCGTCTTTTAAAAGGTTTGATACAGACTGTTGATTAAACAGTGGTTCATGAGGTAAAATATTACAAGAAATTGGTTGTTCGTACAGTATGCTTCAGAAAAGTGCTTTTTAATTTCTCGCGACATTGTAGCAGGACGTGAAGCGCAGTGAGTGCCTCCGCACATCTACCACAGGTTGGAGGTTCAATGCCAGGCAAGAGGTAATTGTACATGCCATAAGTGTGTGATGTTCTTAGCCTGGTGAATATTACATCAGTTCGCCTAGGTTTTGTAGTGGATGGCCAGTTAACAATTATTGGCTTAACTGGATGAAGCTTGTTTTGAGTCTGCGCATCCCACAACCGTTGCCAGTACATTCTCAGTCATTATCGTAAGTAAGGCTTCATATCCATTGCACGGACAGCCACGGATGAAATATCACTGTCTGCGTGGAAGGATGTGGCCAACTGGTCGGCCAGCACATTGCCTTGGATGTCTCTATGACCTGCCACCCAGCATATTATGATCTGCTGCTTGGAAACATGAGTGATGCACAAGTTCGAATAAGGCGATACAATCACAGGATTCTTGCACTTTTTGAGCTATTTCAAGGCTTTTAGGACGCTAAGGAGTCTGTGTATATGACCGTCCTAGGCATATTTAATTCTTTAATACGTTTAATAGCTGCCAGTAATGCATAGGCTTCAGTTGCAAAGATCCTTGTTTCTGGGTGCGAAAGTCCGGCAGCCGAAAAAGATGGGCCGACTGCTGCGTAGGATACGCCATTGTGAGACTTAGAGGCGTCTGCGAAAAGTTCAGGACATCAATATTTTGTGCTATAATTCTAAGAATGACGTGTGGATATGTGCAAGGGGCACGTGTTACGTAACACCTACAAACGACAGATCATATTCTACAAGGTTCCACTGCCACGGTGGAAGCTGCACAGCGGGAGGCATTAGACGGTGTTCAAATAGTGCGACTTCCATTTCCTCCGCCAACTCTTATTCGAAGTAATTAGGGCTCTCTCACTGCAGGACGATTATGAAAGAGACCAGAACTGGACAGATTGCTTATGTTGGAATATGCTGAATGTGCTTTGTTTGCACTTACCTTCAAAAGGCTGCGTAGGTCCTCTGAAAGTGAAGCGATATCGTTTGACTCCACATACAGGCTTACAACAGGGCTTGTTCTGAAGGCACCTGTAGAAAGGCGAATGCCTGGATGGTGGAATAGATCCGGCATCTTTACGGCGCCTTGTGTCGCAGACTGATAACTTATGGCCCTGTAATCTAGGCGTGTACGTACAAGGCTTTTATACAAATTCATTAGCCACTCTTTGTCACTACCTCAGGTAGTGCGTGAGAGTACCTTTAAAATGTTTATTGTATTGATGCACATGTTTCTTAAAGATTAAATGTGAGGTACAAAGGTGAGCGTCGTGTCCAGAATGAGACCTAGAAATTCATGCTCCGCCTCTATAGGTAATCGCTGACCATGTATGTCAATTTTGGAATTTGGGTGTAAGCCTCTCTTACTCGAAAATAGGACGCAGGTGGTCTTTTGCGGATTTAACCTCAACCCGTTCTCATCTGCCCATTTGGACACTTTCTTCAGACCAACTTGGACCTGCCACTCACAAATCGTGAGATTGCATTATTTGAATGCTATCTGGATATCATGAATATATGTAGAATAAAACATAGCTCGTGGGATACAAAGACGCAACGAGGTCATTTTGATAATTAAAAATGTACAAATGAGCACACCACCTTGCGGTACTCCGGTTTCCTGCATGAACGACTGTGACACAGCATTTCGAACCCGAACACGGAACGTGCTGTTTGACAAGCAACTTTCATTCGTATCTAACTCCTGCCACGTATACCTAAATGTGAGATGCCTCTCAATATTCCAAAACGCCAGGTGGTGTCATATGCGTTTTCCATGTCAAGGAATACAGAAGAAAAAAACTGCTTGTGCACAAAACCTTCCCGAATTCATGCCTCGATACGTATGAGATGGTCAGTGGTGGATTTACCTTCTCGAAAGCTGCGCTGGTATGGGTCAAGCAATTTATTTCATTCTAGAAAATGTTGTAAGCGACAGTTAATCACTTTTTCAAACGCTTTACAAAGGGAACTAATTATAGCTCATTAAAGGTAATTACACATTAACGGACTCATGAGACGAGTGACACAGACTCACTCAGACTCAGACACAGCCGTGAGTCTGAGTGAGACCGCATTAGCAATATTTAGGTGAGTTTGATTCCGAGTGAGTCTGGTTGAGGAAAAAATTTAGTGAGCTGACTCCGAGTGGGACAGGTGAAGGCAAACTGGTGAGACTGAGTCCGAGCGAGCCCTAAACGAAAAATATATGCCGTAAGTGAGTGTAAGTGAGCTTCACATTTTTGCGACCTACGTATCTGTGACAGGCTGTGGTTTGACTCTACTCTGTCGACACCAATGGAAGACTTTGCATCACCAAAGAAGGCAACGTTAAGCCCCTAAGATCGACCAGCTGTGCTGTTTCTTAAGCTTCACACGGCTAGTCTAAAATTCTTTCTTTTTTAAGTTCTTCCCGGTGTATGTGTTGGTTTAAGGTTGGAGGCATGTTGGGGTGCTACGAGCCCCTGTAAAGTCATTTGCGCCTCATGGCTCACGCCCGTCTAGCCGATTAGCTGCAGTTCACATTAACAGCCGCCGAACGGGAGGTGGCGCTGTGCTCGCGTGATGTAGGCTTCATGTTAAAGAGACAGGCCGTGCAAACACGGACACAAGAGAGAAGACACCCCAAAGACTTCTCTCTTGTGTCCGTGTTTGCACGCACGCCCTGTCTTTAACATGAATACTTACCAACTAGATCCGCTCTCTGTTATTTTAAGATGTAGGCTTAGCGCGGTGGTGCCGGCAGCGCGGCCTCTCGGAAGAGAGGTTAGGTTGGCGCACAGAAAACAGCAGCGACGAATTTTGGGGGATTGGCAGCTAGCCGGGCGGGCGGCTCTCGGCGGGGTCCGTGCGTTCGATTCCGCGGGTCGCGCGCACAGGGTGACTTATGCGTAGGCGACGCCGGATGCGCGAATTGTATGTGTTATGTTTTCTGTGTATTGCATTGGCATTCTATAAGGTTACTTAGCGTGTCACTAGTTATGTATTAGATTCGGAGGGAGAGCTCACCGTGTTGTAAAAGCAAGTTAATAAATGCACGCGTGTTTAACACGTTTTTAGTTGCCCGAGGGCGTGAACTGTCGCCGTGTTCTCAGGGCGGCTCATCCTGAGCCTCTTGACAGATGCCTCTAGCACCGCCGTTCGAGCTTCCCTCATGCACCGCGTGGGCACAATCTAGTGGCCGCTGGCGTTCTTTTCCAAAAAAAAATCTAGGCCAAAGACGCCTTCGTCTTCTGGCAGCATCGTAGATGCATTTTCGGCCCCTGCGCAGACGAGACGACCTGGCTAGCCAACTATAGAGACCTCCTTGCTATCTATGAAGCGATCCACCACTCTCGCCACATCTTCGAGGCAGAGCACTACACCATCTACACGGACCAGAAACCTTTCAGTTACGCCTTCTCTCAACGCGGTGAAAAACTTCCACCTCTCCAGTAGAACCAACTTTCCCTTATCGCCCAGTTTACTACAGACATCCAACTCCTCAGCCGAAAGGATAAAGTGGTCACCCACGCACACCGCCGCGTGTCTGCTATCGAGTAGCCACCGGCGACGACCGACGCGCTCACCGGCGCTTATAAAACGGACGCCGAACTGCAGCAGCTCCTCGAGAATGTCTCTTCTCTTCAACTTTAAGAAGTTGCTATCCCTGGGTCGACGGACACTCTCTACTGCGAGATATTTGACAAATTAGTTATACCATACACCCCTTCTATGCATCGCCACAGCCTTTTCAACCAATAACAAAACCTCAGCCATCCCGGCAAATCGCGCTTCTATTCGCCTTGTGACTGACTGCTACGTTTGGCCCTCAATGCCACGCACTGCTGCACCTGGGCACCATGCGCATTGAATGCCAACGCGCCAAAATCACCCGGCACGTCACTCCACCGCTCGGGGATTCCCCCTGCCGTCGGAAAGGTTTCAGCACGTCCACATCTACATTACTGGCCGCCTTAAACCAGGCAGACGTTACCGCTATTGCCCCATCGCCATTTATCGTTACACCTGATGCCTCGAGGTATGGCCCCTCATAAGGTTTAAGGCAGAAGACGTCGCCTCCGCCTTCTTCTCCGACTGGATTTCCCGTTTCGGCACTCCTCTTACGTCATGACCAATCAAGGGCGGTAATTCGAACGTCAACTATTCAGGTCCTCGGCTTTTCCACCCGTGTCGAGCGTTTACGGCCACCAGGTACCACCCTTGCGCCAACGGGATAATTGAGCGCTTTCACCGACAGCTAGAGGCAGACATCAGGTTCACCGTATGGTAGTAAAGGCGGGAAACAAACTACTCTCTGTTTTTTTTGCTATAAGTGGCTTAGGAGACCTTCAACCCGTCATGTCAGAGTACCAACAAGGTGGGGCACGAAGTTTGTGACACACGTCAGTGTTATACGTAAGACGCGTGCAGGTTCTTTCATTATTCATGCGCAGAAGCCAAAAACGCTTAACAAGCTAAGAAGCTTCAAGAAGGTTAATCGTCACGTGATTATGTTGCCCTGACGTCATCACTGACGCCATGCTGGAGTGTCAGTACGTTAACAACCTGCGTACATGACGTCACGCGTCCGCTGCTCTGTTGTGTATCAGTACGCAACAGAGCAGCGGATGTAATCCTCGAGTCTATTCGGCTGCAGAACAACCGGCGAGGAACAATTACTCCGGCAGCCCATGCGTTTCGCAACAGCGACACGCCACGCCCCATCCTCCTTGGTGATAGAGCCGCATACTGCATCGTGTACACCTGAACGCTATTATCTTTTCAGTCCGTAAAGCGAAGCGAATATGTGTTGCACTTGTATGTGTGTATCGTGTACTGCGAACTACATAATGCACCAGCAAGCGACGCGACCTCTTGTGTTTCTGACTCGTAAGGGGTCACGGAGCACGCACCGACAGCCACTCGCAATAAGCGTGCACCCGCGCAGGCAACATGGCCGCCCGCCGACGAAGCTATTGGGATCGCGACATGAATAACACCAGCGCTGACGTATCGGTCCATCCATCTCCCAAAGAGCGCGCGATCGCACGCACGCACAATAGTTTTATTATGCACACAATGGATGTTGAGCACGCAGAACGCTGCCGCTCAGTCACTCACAGCAAGAAGATTCGCCACTTCTACGGAAGCATTGCGGTCTTCTACGTGGATCGAGGCTTTCGCGGCCGTCGCCCTTGGTCTGCGGGCCACCTCCAAACGAGACATTCAGGCCATGCCCGCAGAACTTGTATACGGGGACAAGCCGCTTCGTCCACCTGGGGCACTTCTCTGCGCTTGAACGCCCGACATCACCAGCTCAGACCCCACCCGGCTCCGTCGCACAATGGGTGCCCTGCGCCCGTCTCCAGCGGCACGGCGTACCAAGCACCATTCGTGTTAAGGACTTAGCAACGTGCTCGCATGCCTTTCCCCGCGACGACATTGTGCGTGCCCCTTTCCAACCGCCTTGCTCTGGACCATACCAAGTCATTCGTCGTCACTAGAAAACATTAACCCTGCAAATCAATGGAAAGGACGTTCGCATCTGGATCGACATATTGAAGTCGTCATACATCCTCTCCGAGGAAACGACAAACACCTGCGCGCCTCCCGTAATCTACCCAACAGCATGCGACGCCGGATGCGGTTCACCAATTCTCTGCAACCCTGAGGGCTCCACTCTGCGTGGAGGGGGGGGGGGGGGGGAAACGGTGCGGCGCCACTTCCGCGCCTGCGTGCTGCGTGGGTGCTTCTCAAGATGAGCGCCGGTGATAAGACGCTTACAAACAGAAGCTAGACAACGTATGGCAGCTCCAGTACTGTCAAATCTGAGAAAGTGCGTCGCACGGGCACAGCGCAATTCCCCTTCGTAAGTTCCCGCTGCTCAGTTTACCAAAGCGTCGATGATGCCAATGTTTGAGGTAAGCATGTAGGGATTCCCCGGCACGAGTAGTATCTCGTTACAGAGATTCGCAAGCTCGGTGTGTGACATGTGCGCTGCTTTTTGGCTGCGCTTTATCGACTATCTGCTTTTCACGGCAGTTGAGATATGCGTCGTCTGCAGCGAGTTCCGTCAGGTTGTTTCCCCCATCAGATGAAGCGACAGCAATGTTCCGTCCTGCGCTGAAGAATTCCCGTTTCGAGGTATGAAAGTTCCCTATTTCAGGCAATGTTTTCTGCATGCACCGAAAAAAATCCCTGCATATTTCCCTGCACAAAGAATAATAATAATAATAATAATAATAATAATAATAATAATAATAATAATAATAATAATAATAATAATAATAATAATAATAATAATATGACAACTAACAGATAATAATGCCAAGAATAGTATAGGGGATGTTATTAGTAATAATTAAGATACAAGTGTGAGGAAGGTAAAGTGGACGAAAAGATAAATTGCCGCCAGCAGGGACCGAACCTGCGACTATCAAATAACGCATCCGATGCTCTACCACTGAGCTACGGCCGCGGTCGTCCTCCCACCCGCTTTATGGTGTATATATGTTTGAATTTATTCAACCACGTGACAAGTACATGAAAATATACTGTGTACGTGGTTTGGTGCGAAGGGAAAAAAGCTGCATTTCACTACTTGACTGGCCCCTTCACCGAGAAAAAAGTCTAAATTACACTGTTAAAAAAATTACAGAAAATTACAAGCAGCGGAAAGCGACAATAGAAAAAGAACACGCGTGTGACCCATGACAGCAAATAATAGAATGACAACTCTGAAATACATAGAAAAATATTCATAACAAAGCAATGTATGAAAGAATGAAACTAAGTAACCATTAGAGAAATCACCCAGCATTCATGAACAGGTCAATCAGCACATGTAATTTAACATTTCAGTTTTAGACAGTATACGCAGATTATCAATTTTTAGTTTCCATTTTTTCATCACACTCGGAAGACGGTAACGTGGTGTTTCGAATCCATACTTGGTGCGAGAACATGGTACATGCCAAGTCTCCGTATACCGAGTAACGCGACTGGCAGGATTTGGTTGCAAGGTGGCCAAGTGCGTAAAAGGATACTTCCTCTGCATATTCCTGATTTAAAGGTTGACAACAGCTGGTATTTGTAATAACTGGTAATTCTTAAAATTTTATATTTTGCAAATATTGTAGCAGTGTGTGCGTTATAGGATACACCTTCAATGCCTCGCAGGGCATTTTTTTTGTAACACGACCAGGTTCGTTAAATATGCTTTAGAGACTGTAGACCAGACCAGATGACAATAATTTAAATGTGAAGAAAATAGAGCATTGTACACTAATATGTTTTGTTTCACAGGTAGTATGTTCTGGTATCAACGCAACACACCTAAAACTAAAACTTTACAAAGTTTGTGACTGATATGTTCGGCTTGGTAATTCTCTGCCATATGTTCGTGGAAATGGACGCCGAGAGCTTTAACTGTTTGACAAAGTTTAATTTCGACGTTATTAAGTATTAGTTTGTCAGACGTTTCAAATGACTTGGATTACGCACGGAACAGTACAGCCTTGCTTTTAGAGCAATTAATGTGTAGAGAATTTGCCACAGTCCAGGCATATATTCTATTTAGTATTTCATTAGCAGAAACCATCAGGTCATCAGCCGTTTCCCCAGAAAAAGGTATACTGGTATCATCCGAATAGATTACATATTCTACAGAGCTGTCAATATGTACAATATCATTGATAAAAATATTAAATAATAGGTGTCCCAAAATGCTACCTTGAGGTACACCATTCTTAACGTTCATGGCTGATGATAGCTTTCGAGTGATTGATACCCATTGTTTTCTGTTAGAACAATAGCTTCCTATTAAAGCTAAAGCGGTACCGCTAACGCCATAACAGTGAAGTTTTTCTAGCATAATATCATGGTTTATTGTATCGAATGGTTTGGAGAAATCTAGAAATATTCCTAGGGTAAGTTTTTTAGCTTCTATATTTCTTAGAATCAATTCCTTTTGGTATAGTAAGGCACTTTCGGTTGAGAGGCCGGACAGAAGACCGAACTGTGACGGCGTAATAATGTTGTGTTTATTAAAGAAATTAGACAACCGAATGAAACTTGGTTTTCACACCTCTTAGAGAGAACTGGCGAAATCGAAATTGGCCTGTAATTTCCTAAATTGCTTTTTTCACCACCTTTATAAATAACTGTTACTTTAGCGTTTTTCATTCTCTGGAGAAACAGCCCAGTGGTGAACACGAGATTATAAATATGTACTAAGCAGGCGCATATGCGATCTAAAATATATATTGTAACGAAGAGGAAGTACGCTGGCGCAGGGGCAGCATCATCGAGTGTGCAGCAGAGGCTCGAGCTAGCGAACTGCTCTCGGTGCATTGCGCGACCAGCAACCAGCTACACACTGAATAAATTGCCTTTATATTTGGTGGACCCGTGCTGTGTAACATTCCCTCTACCGTCCCCCTACCATCCTGGATCTCCGTTCTCGGCGGCTGCCTTCTGCTATGCCGGACGCCAACCAGCAGACGCTTCCATCGCCACCTGCCACCTGTCCTGGCACTGTTCCGCAGCGAGAGCCTTCAATATTCAGCGGAACAGACGACAACGACGTTGAAGATTGACTGTCGACCTACGAACGGGTGAGTGCTCTAAACAAATGGACGGACGCGGACAAGTTGACACGCGTGTCATTCTATCTCGCGGGCGTGGCCAGTCTTTGGTTCAAGAACCATGAGGGAGACGTCAGAACATGGCCGCTGTTCAAAACGTCAATCACGGCAGTATTCGACCGACCCGCCGTCCGAAAACTCCGAGCCGAGCAGCGTTTGCGCACACGCGCAAAGAAACAGGTGAAACGTTCACCAGCTATATCGAAGACGTTGTCGACCTGTGCAGACGCGTGAACGCTGCCATGATGGAAACTGACAAAATCAAGCACATAATGAAAGAGATTGATGATGACGCTTTTCAGATGCTGCTGGCGAAGAACCCGATCACAGTCAACGACGTTATTAGCTTGTGCCAGAGCTATATTGAATTGCAGAAGCAGCGAGCTCTGACAAGACGTCCTCCCGCACACGATTTGGCATCACTGTCGAGTCTGACCAACGACCACGACAACGCGTCGCTGATGGCTGTAATCAAAGCCTTTGTCCGCGAAGACGTCGCGCGACAGCTCTCTCTGGTGCCCTTCACTCAGGAACCTACCACGACACTACCATCGTCCCTCCGTGGGGTCATTCACGGAGAGGTCGCTGAGGCGCTGCCAGCTGCCCGCGAGCAAAACCTTGTGGCTGCTCCACTCACATAAGCTGCGGTTGCTGCCATGCCTACTCGCACAGCACCTGCACCACCATTCCAGCATCCTCTGAACTACCACCCACCTCCTGTTCACTGGACCAGTACAGGCGCCGCCAACCCGTGGCGCACGCTCGACAATCGTCCGATATGCTTCGCATGTAGATGCCCCGGAGACGTCGCAAAGTACTGCCGCCGCCGGTTCAAGCCACTGATGACAAACCCCGAGAGCCCTACTTCCAATTTGACTCAAACTCGCATTACGCTCCCTCCGCACCAGCGCACGCTCGCTACCAGGCTGATCGCCGCGCCAGAATGGAACATCTTCGCTCGCCCTCTCCCCGCCGCCGCTCGCTTTCTCCTATGCGTCGACGGCCCGCACCTACCGACGAGGGAAACTAGACGACGCAGTCCCGAGGCAAGAACCGAGCAAGTTTCGGTTTGCTCAAGTCCTCATTCTTGTCCTGCCAATGTTATTGATGTATTTGTCGAACATGTCGCTACAGTCGCTCTTGTAGATACCGGTGCTGCTGTTTCTGTCATCGATGCTGGATTTTGCTGCGCAATTCGTAAAGTCACGACGCCTCTCTCCGGACTGTCGCTTCGTACAGCCAGCGCTCAGCCCATTCAACTGACCGCAGTCTGTACAGCCCATGTGACCATTCAGGACGTTCTGTACACTATAAAGTTCATCGTTCTTTTATCGTGCTCCCATGTCATTATCTTAGGATGGGACCACAACGCCGTAATCGCGCCACAACGCCGTAATCGACTGTGCTCGGGCTGAGGTTGAATTATGCTTACTCGATGACCCAGCCTCCGTTGACCCTCAACCTACCGCTAAACTTGTCGTCTATGACGACACCTACCTCCCTCCGTGCTCTTCGGCATTCGTACCAGTCTCGTGCAGCGCCATATCCGACGGGACGGTCTTCTTCACGCCATCCCATATCTTCGTTACCCGACGAGACCTTACGTTGCCTTTTGGTGCTCTTGACCTTGTCGAAGGTTTCACCACGATGCCCATTTATAATCATCACTCATCACCGCTGTCCTTCTTTTGTCACGAATGCCTTGGCCACGTCGAGACGGTCAACTCCTCACGAATCCTTTCTCTCCCCGATGAGGTGTCTTCTACGGCCGTCTGTGAACTGGGTGCCCTCTCCGCGCCTGACCCAGCATCTACAGATATATTTCGACCATTCATCGCCGAAGATTTGACGTCTTCGCAGCGCTCACAGCTTCTCACCATCCTTCACCACTACCGCCCTTCTTTCGGCGTTGCATAAACATCTCTAGGTCGTGCCGTAGCAGTCAAACATCACATCAACACTGGTTCTCACTCACCGCTGCGGCAACGTCCATATCGCGTATCCGCTACGGAACGCCGCGTCATTGCCGACCATGTCGATGACATGCTCCGCCGAGGCGTCATTCGACCTTCACAGAGCCCATGGGCGTCTCCGGTAGTACTTGTCACAAAGAAAGACGGTTCTATCCGTTTTTGTGTCCATTTCCGGCGATTGAACAAGATCACGCTCAAGGATGTCTATCCACTACCGCGCATTGACGATGCTCTGTACTGTTTTCAAGGTGCCGAATTGTTTTCCTCGTAAGATTTGCGGTCAGGCTACTGGCAGGTGCCGATGGCGGAGGCCGATCGCCCAAAAACCGCTTTTGTTACGCCAGACGGACTGTATGAGTTCACCGTCATGCCTTTCGGACTTTGTAACGCGCCTGCTACGTTCGAAAGAATGATGGACAACGTTCTGCGTGGTCTCAAATGGACGATCTGCCTGTGCTACCTCGATGACATTGTGGTCTTCGCCCCTGACCTCGAAACACATTTGCGCCGCCTTCAGAACGTCCTTACTTGCTTGACCATCGCCGGTTTGCAATTAAACCTTAAAAAAAAATGTCGATTTGCCATGCGTCAACTCACCATCCTAGGCCACGTTGTATCCAAGGACGGCATTCTCCCGGATCCCGAGAAATTGCGCACTGTCACTGCGTTTCCTAAACCTACTACAATCAAAGAGCTGCGCAGTTTCATTGGCTTATGCTCTTATTTCCGGCGATTCGTTCGAAACTTTGCGTCCATCATATCTCCTCTCACACAACTCCTCGGCGAAAGTAAAAATCTGTCATCGTGGTCCCCTGCCTGCGACGAAGCTTTCACCACCTTGCGACGGCTTCTCACGACGCCACCCATTCTTCGCCATTTTGACCCTCAAGCTCCAACTGAGCTCCATACCGATGCCAGCGGTGTAGGCCTGGGTGCTGTGCTCGTACCGCGTCAACCTGGCCACACAGAATACGTTGTGGCATACGCAAGTCGCACACTTACCAAGGCAGAGACCAACTACAGCGTCACAGAAAAGGAGTGTTTGGCCATCGTATGGGCGCTTGGCAAGTTTCGCTCATATTTATATGACCGTTCTTTTGACGTCGTGACCGACCACCATGCTCTGTGCTGGCTTTCGACGTTAAAAGACCCCTCCGGCCGCCTTGCTCGCTGGGCGTTGAAAATCCAAGACTATGACGTACGCGTGGTTTATCGTTCAGGACGGAAGCATGCTGATGCTGACGCGCTTTCCCGTTCCCCTCTCTCCCTGACGGCCAGTGCTGACTCCGCATGTCAGAGCACATTGTTATCTCTTGACTTCGACAACATTGCTGTGGAGCAACGCAATGACCCGTGGACTGCCTCTCTTCTCGACCTTCTCTCCGACACCTCTAAAGTCCCAACATCGCGAACGCTCCGGCGCCAAGTTCCGCACTTTGCGATTCGCGACAAGCTCCTCTATCGACGCAACTGTGCACTAGAAGGTGGCAAGTGGCTGCTCGTCGTCCCGCGAGCCTTGAGGTCGGAGATCTGTTCCTCTTTTCACGCTGACCCACAGTGTGGCCACGCATGAGTGTTCAAGACGTACGAAACACTGCGACACCGTTACTACTGGCGTGGCACGTATACCTTCGTCCGCAACTTCGTCCGCTCTTGCCGCGAATGTCAGCGCCGAAAATCTCCACCGCACGTCTTCGCCGGTGAACTACAGCTTCTGCCATGCCCTTCCCAACCTTTCGATCGGGTCGGTATATATTTTTACGGGCCGTTTCCATTGACTCCTAGCGGCAACAGGTGGATAATAGTTGCAGTCGAGTACTTAACAAGCTATGCCGAGACTGCTGCTCTTCAAAGTGCTACAGCACAGGACGTCGCCACTTTCATACTGCGCCGTTTTGTGCTGCGTC
The DNA here is from genome assembly GCF_013339695.2 of Rhipicephalus sanguineus. Classification (NCBI taxonomy): domain Eukaryota; kingdom Metazoa; phylum Arthropoda; class Arachnida; order Ixodida; family Ixodidae; genus Rhipicephalus; species Rhipicephalus sanguineus. The sequence goes on from NC_051179.1 coordinate 160,978,217, forward strand.
ATGGAGGTCCTCGAGAACTCCTCAGCGACCGTGGCCGTGCCTTCGTTCTGCGGTCGTTGAAAAACTACCCGCTGAGTGTGCTATTGTACATCGCACATGCACCGCTTATCATCCACAAACAAATGGCATTACAGAGCGCTTTAGTAGAACTCCTGGTGACATGCTCGCTATGTACGTCACACCTGATCACTCTAATTGGGACCTAGTTCTTCCATTCAAAACCTACGCCTGCAATACCGCGACGCAAGCTACGACTGGTTTCTCCCCTTTTTACCTCCTTTACGGTCGTGACTCTTCCCACACCATTGACATCATTCTGCCCTATCGAGCGGACACGTCCGAATGCCCGCCGATCTTGGACGCCGCCAGACACGCAAAAGAGTGTCGCCAGCTGGCCCGCCGCTTTACCTCCGATGAGCAGAACCGCCAAAAAGCAATCCACGATGCCCAGAACTCGACTCCCGTTTTTCTTCCGTGTGCCCTTGTGTGGCTTTCAGTGCCGCATCGCACACCAGGGCTCTCTTCCAAACTTCTACCTAAGTACGATGGGCCATACCGCGTTTTAAAACAGACTTCTCCAGTGAACTACCTTATTGAGCCTCTCACGCCGCCGTCTGACCTGCGACGTCGTAACCGCGAGGTTGTACACGTTCAGACACTCAAGCCGTATCATGGTTCGACGGTCCCTGCAGACGACTAGTGGCCAGGATGGCTCCTTTTTTTTCAGCGGGGCAATTGTAACGAAGAGGAAGTACTCTGGCGCAGGGGCAGCATCATCGAGTGTGCAGCAGAGGCTCGAGCTAGCAAACTGCTCTCGGTGCATTGTGCGACCAGCGACCAGCTACACACTCAATAAATCGTCTTTATAATATAATTTTAAGCCATATATGTGCTCGCTTTTGCGCATTTTGAAATGTTAAAACGCTGACGACCTCTTACGCGTCTGTAGGATTAGCAAACACGGAATTATTTAAAGCAGGAGCCAAATAACGAGATGAATCACAATTATGACAAATGTCAACTAGTGAGGTAAAGTACTCATTAAACTTGTTTGCTAGTAGTTCATCCTTTTATATTTTGTTTTTTAACACCAGCTCACTAATATCATTAGTCACTTCTTTGGTTGATATAATAGCATTAAGTTTGTTCCATAATTGCTTAGAATCAGTGACACCGTCAAACATCTTGAAGTGATAATCGCGTTTAGCTTGTTTTTGTAGTACAGTGACTTTATTTCTGTATAGCTTGAAAGCTTCGAAGTTATCCGGGTCTCGCTTTATCAGAAACTCTTTATACAACCTATTTTTTTTCTTTTATCATAATGAGTATTCCGGAAGAAATCTAAGGTTGACGCACCCGTTTTGGCATCTTTAAAGCTTTACAAGTAAAATGTTTTTTATCACAGAATATAGAGCATCAATAAATAAAATCATAAGCAAGATAAGCCTCAGAACTAGATAGAACGTTGTTCCAATTTACGGTGCTAATTTCCACTCTAAAAGAAGATAGCGTTCCTGGATTAATTTGTTGAAAGTGAACGGCAGGAAGGATTTGACTTCTTACACTGGTTACGTTTTCTATGACTAGATATATGGGCAAATGTTCACTTATTGGGGCACGTAGCACGCCTGTCTGTAACGTACTGCTTTTACTACTTGTGATAAACAAGTCTATAGAGGATAAGTGGTATCAGTAATACGTGTTGGAATGATGATTACGTTTGTTAAGAAAAAGGAAGAAAGAAGGTCTGAAATTCTCATCTGTTTATGCGTGTCGCTCAACATATCTATGTTAAGATCACCTCCCAGCACTAATGTATCATTAAATTGGTCTACAACGGGAAATAGGTTTTTTTTTAATATTGAATAATTCAGTCAAAATTGCCACTTGGTGGCCTGTACGTTGCAACACAAATGTAGTTCTGGGGCCGAATTCACAAAGCTTTCTCTTGCCTACGCATTTTCTTAGCCAAGAGTTCTCGTATCTCGAGGGAGTACGATAGCAATGGTACGAATTTAACTTACTCGCCACTTTTGAGGGCAAGGAGGCAAAGCGGAAGCCGATGAAACGACATGGAAAGAATGAAGTGCGCGCAGGTGATAGCAAGGCTGCACGCGAAGCGTCTAGCATCGAGGGTATACGATGATAGCGAATGTGTTTTCGCTGCATCTCAGCTTCCAGTTCCGGGCGTCTGCTACAGCGCTTACGCGTTGCCGTGTTGCAGCAGACGTCCTGGAGTCTTGCGCGAAGCCAAGCGCTCGCGTTTCATCGATGACCATAGCTAACCAAAATCTAGTTGCTTGATGGCGTTAATAATCCGTGTGCTACCTCGTCAAGTGCAGGCGAACAACGCTCCAGGTGCGTCGCATCTATAAACCGCGCATCAATTGAAACATTGAAGGTTTGAAGATGTCACCGAAACGTCCCCCCCCCCCCTGTTTACCACAACCAGTTTAGTTTAATTTTCATGATGCTGCGCTGCCACTCAACTAATTAGGCATGTTCGAGCACGGTATGGTGGTTGTCATTAGGGTGTTTTGTAGCTATACGCAAAATGTTGCATTTCTTACAACGATCTCAGTACAAGAGATAGGAGTGGCTTTTGAGCCTACGGAGAACTGTACAGAAATATAAAGCAGTAGTAAGAAAGGTATCATGAGCGTAAAGCCGCAGTTTAAATTAACCGCAGCATTTTGACAGGGCCGGAATGCGAGAGCAATCGTATACGCTTAGATATGTGAACGCGTAAAACAAGGAAGATTCGTCGGGAGGTTTCTACGCGCTAATGCTTTTCAGAAAACACGGCTCAGTCCCTTCATCCTTGCGGAGTTTGCGTGAGCAAAAATAAAAGAAGCGACGTTCAGTTGGCTACACGTGCCCCTGGATTCACAGGGCGCGCGTGCTGCGCGTTTTAACAAAAAGAAAAAAAAAGAGACAGCGTTCGCGTTACTCACTAACGTCTATGGAAGCGAACACCATACAAAAGCGAGTGAAAGTGTGATTGTGCTTATATATGAGAATCGAAGCAAATTAAGTGAGTAGTGATTTGTTTTGTGAATGTTTATTTAAATGACAATAATCGAAACAAATCGAATATTCACTTAGTGAAAGTGACATTAGTTACAGTCAATTAGCGATAGTTTATTAGTGTTGTCGCACTCGATACAAAGCGCACGGTAATATAGCCACACTTGATGGCTTTAACCTTCGAGTCACCTTACGCGAATGCATTAGGATACCGAGTTTTCTTTTCTTTTTTTTTGATCGACTTTCACCGGACGCTTTGCATTAGGCGTCATTTGAGGGAAAGATAATATATATATATACAATGAAGTAAGTGTTATAGTGGCCAGCTCTGTTCTGCCACACTGCAGCGGTGGTCGAGTCGTTACAGCGTCCGACTACAATGCGGGCGGTACTGGGTTCAATTCGCAGTGTCGCCAAGCACCCACGCATTTTTTTCATGGAAAAACGGATAGCACGGTCTGAGGCTATGTGTTGCGCGCACTCTTTTCTTCAGAATGTGGCCTTCCGCTCTATTCTTTCACTCCCCTTTAGACCCAAAAACGCTGCGCCGTGCTCCCTCACGGATCACAGAAATAAGAGTATCGTTTTTTTTTGCTCTAACCACTACTATCGCAAGAGCGCCCAGTCCCGAAACCCAATTATCATACCTAGACATTACTTTTCACGACTCTGGCTATTCGAGCGCCGGTCAGACATCGCGGTGTTTTCAAGAACATCAAGAGACACGCGGCGGCCAAACTGCTTGCGGCCAAGATGACTGCCTTTGTCGGGACACGTTTCGGTGCTAGTTGGGTGGGATTAATTACAAGCAGCAGCGCAAAACGACAGGGACAGATAGAAAAGGCACAAACACAGTGATGTGTTTGCGTCTTCTCTCTCGGTCTCTGCCGTGTTGCGCAGCTCCGTGTAATGCCTCTGTCAGTAGTTATAAAGAACTCCAGCAGGCTATCCAGTTCTGAGGAGCGGGCAAAACAGTAGGCCTGGGAACAGATTATGGCAAATTCATTTGCGTCATAAAGGGCTACTCTTCCCTTGGTAAGAACATGAAAATTTTAAACCCGAGTTTATTCTTTATCAACAGCAGTTACAGTATAGATGACAGGTGGACAGACAAAAAAATTACACCATTTCCCACTAAAGGGGACCATGAGGCGATGCGAAGCCGGAGCACTTGCACGATCGCGTTCCGTTGGCGTTCTTTGGGCATGCTACCGACCTCGCGTCGTGGAACGCGAAGAGGAACGCTACGCGCGTTTTGTCTTCCCTTAGCCTGGCCGTTAATTCTCACAGGGCGAGCGGGGAACGCAGTTGGCAGGCTTACGAGAGGGGGGCAGCGTAGGAGAGGAGACAGAGGGGGAGGGGACGCGCATGCGCTGGTGCTCATCGCGGCGTTGTGCAGGAGAGAATTTCGGCATGTCCAGCCCGCGTTTCAGAGGAAGAGTGGGAAGGGGGAGGGGAGAGGGGAAGTGGAGAGCGGGAGGGTGAGGGGTAAAGTGGAGAGGGGGAGGGGAGAAGGGGAAAGTGGAGAGGGGAGGGGAGAGGGTATGCGCATGCGCAGTAAGGGCGGTCACGCCGCACACCACCACCACCACCGGATTGAACTCCGCCATAGATACTTCCAGGGGCGTACCCAGAAATTTTTTTCGGGGGGGGGGGGTTCAGCCGTACTTTATGTATGTTCGTGCGTTCGTTTTTATGTGCGCGTGTAGATATACGCAAGCAAAACTGAAAAATTTCGGGGGGGTTTGAACCCCCCAACTCCCCCCTGGCTACGCCCCTGGATACTTCACATCTAAAATGCGTGTATTCAGCTTGACTAGTTTTGTGCCCTTAATAGTAATTGGCAACACGTATGAAAATACGTAGAAATACCACGCACATGTGTTAAAGTATGTATAGTTACGGGCGAAAGCTTGGTTATGCTGTTTGAAGTAGACTAGTCTATTTCGTCTCTCATAATCATATCGTGGTTTTGGGACGGTAAACCCCAGATATTATTATTATTAGACTAGTCTATTGTGCATATTAGACAAACGCAATGTGTAGAAGCAATGTTACACAGAGGAGCTGTCCTATAAACTTACTTTTGCTGGTTGGTTGCATAGTTTCCAACTTCTTGTTCAGAACTGTACGTTGTAAAATTAAACATCTTGTTTGAATGCACAGATTTTATGTAAGGTTACATTCATTTTTGTGCAGTAGGAAACATACTTGAGAAATGAAAATGAGACATAAAAAGGAGAACTAGAAAGCAAGTTGCAAATTTCCTATAAAAGTTACACTAAACAATAAACATAAGCTTTTGTTTAAAAGATACATACACACACACACACACACATATACATACATACATACATACATACATACATACATACATACATACATACATACATACATACATACATACATTGAGGTGTACGTAATAGGATGAACTGCTATAAAACAACAATGCTGATACGCTCAGTCTTGAGCACATGAGGTTTCAAGGCAGGAACTTACGAGAGAAACCTCTCACCACTCTTACGTGCCAACTCTGTATTTCTCAAACCCACTTGGAACAATTTGATGCATAGTTTCTGCTGCTGCGCACTCACAAGCAATTTTTATACATTTTCCTGACGGCAGCCCACGACGATATATTGGAAAAGAGCCCCTGACAATGTGATGCCAAGGAAAAGCGAAATGCATCACATTTTGGCACATGTCTACAAGATGACATTTAGTTTATTTACATAGTTCGGCACATTAACAACACAACGTTAGGCACATGTCTACAAGATGACATTTAGTTTATTTACATAGTTCGGCACATTAACAACACAACGTTAGGTGACGTGGGCTGAAAAATTGACACAGCTCGGAGAAATTCTGGACCCCCCCCAATACATAAATAAAACAATTCGCTGTTACTAAGCTCCTTGGTACAAATAATGCTGTTGTTGACATGTGAAGACCCTATTGCTTCTCCTGAAAACACTCCTCAAAAAGGTTTCAAAGTGTGCACATGTGCCGACTTTCTTCGAATGAGAGACATCTATATAGCAGTCTCCCATACCGCTTGAAAAAAATTCTAGTGCACTGCGAGGCAAAGCATGTGATGTGGCGCTTCAGTGCCTTGCATGTATATCTTGCTGCTGGCCTCAGCTGCAATGTTTATCAGCAAAAATGTGCAGAATAACAATTTTTAAAGTGCCACGACAAAGTAATTATGTTTCAGTTGCATAAAACATGGACAACTATAAAACAATTTAAGAACATTTACCTGGCAGAGTTTACCGAATCTTCTATCACAGCTTATCTGAATATAGTAGTAATGGTTATCAGCCTTCAAATTTGTTCGAAGTCGCCAGTTTCAAGATTAGCACACCAGCAGCCCTCTTCAGCCTAAACCATTGTACAGACGCATCAAAAAGCATAGGTAAATCCATGCTATAGTCAGCCTACAAAAAGCAATATAGTACTTTCAGCAGTAATATGAGCAAAGCTGCATAGATGATAAACTATTTGCAGAGTATACAATTACATTACGGAGAAACCTATGGCAGCAAACACTATATAAAAATTAAACTTACACAGTACATGCAGAGAGGTTGACTGTTGAAGAGGACAGACAGGCGATGGGATTACATTACACAGGTGCTGTTGCAAAGGCTGTTGGACATACTAGGAATAGTGACGCTCCTCTTGCGTCTAAATAATCCATGGAGAAGGACTTTCCAGAGCTTATATAAACATAAAATCATTTGTGCTATACTAATGCGTGTATCGTGAACGACTATATCGACCAAGTGCAAAATTACCCGCTTCAATGGTTTCATTCTTGCACTACCAAACATGAAAACACGGTTTTGGTTGCCGACCATGGCTGCTGTTTCTAATGGCAGTGAAATTCAGACACACACATGCACTTTGATTTACATGCATGTTAAAAATTCAAGGTAGCCGAAATTAATTTGCACATTACCATTACAGTGTGCTTTATATTAATGTCAAGGTCTGGTATAATAAATGCAGAATTTAATTAATTTTGAATCCTCAAGTGCAATGAATTGCTGAATGATGCACTGCTCAACAATTAAACTGCAGCTGTGCAGATTCTCACCATACAATTCCAACTGTTCCAGCTATCACAATGCATTCTTTCTGTAGACGTGCACTTTGCACAGAAGGACACAGTCATTGGTAGTCGCTCTCTACTTGTTGGCCTTGTGTGTTTTGCCCGAGATATACTGTACAATTACATGACAGTGGGGCACCTGATCCCATGACACTGCTGGAACATAGAAAAATACAGATGATTGTGTCAACCATGCTATGTGTAAAAATCGACAGCTGATATGTGCGAAAAACTCTAGCTGTCGTATTTTGAGAATCCAATGACAAGTATGAAATATAATAAAAAACAAGAAAAAAGGTCCGAACATAGAGCCACCAACAATGAAGACCTTGAAAAAATATTTTATGATATAAATATATACCTACGATGTTCATTTTGAAGGCAACAAACTTCTGCCTAATTGTGAGACATCAGCCAATAAAGTATCTTCTATTTCGACTTTACACTAGGTGCAAGAAGCCGACCAAGAATGTGTTCACTATGCTACACTCTTAAGAAAAAATCAAGTATTTGTGGAGTATTGCTACCCCACAACTATAACGTCATCCACCCCACGTACTTTCCTCGCGTTATCACCACGGTGCCGGCACTTCCCGGTCACGAATGACGCGCATGTTATCAGAGTGACATAGCATTCTTGATTGGAAAGTGCCAAGAGTCGGGTTTTCAAAAAAAAAAAACGCGAGCAAGCAAGATTACAATTATTGTTTTGTGGAAGAAATACTCCCAAATACTCGATTTTTTCTAGAGTGTACTCATGTATTGCTAACTCATGTATTGCTATGTTACAAGACAACAGCTATTGCTCATCACTTTAAAGTTACCTAGAATAGCCACCTCATCATACAGTGTGCAGAAGCAATTTTGAAGACTAGAGAACACAAAGCATTTGCGGATTATGTGTGTTCTTGTTGCTTGCTAAAAACCATTTTTCTAACCAAAGTACACTTTGAAAAAGAAATGCACTTGATTAGGAGAAATGATTGTGAGCATCAAACACACTCATAATCTACAAATGCATGTTAATGGGCTCTTATGGTTTCCACAAACACTCACTATCATTACTATTGCTGTCAATGCCATACCGGACGGATATGCTGTGTCCTGCTCAGAACACCATAGGTGCACTGTATGACTTGTCTTGCATGGCTGGGGGCTGCACTGCACTGCTGCTCAGCTGGGCCAGCCACGGACAGGAGGGTGAGCACCCATGGCACTCAGGCATGGCGAGAGTCACCTTCAGAGATCAACAAGCGTGTACTATGCAATTGTGCTGAGAACATGTGCGGCGTAAATACAACGTGCCACAACATTAAAAAAAGATGAGCATTAGCAGGTAAAATGCGCATTTACTGCTCCTGTGTTGCCTGAGGCTTGAACTAGAGCTCTTTCTCCCTGCATGTTGCGAATAGCCAGGCGATTTTCACCCACTTGCTATTTCCGTGCATAGCACTTGATACACTGAGTGAGTATCAAGTACAAGAGCTCAACAAGCAATAAAAGTATTAGTGCTATTTCAAAAGCACAACTTTCTAGTCTGACATGTATGGAGTAAAGTTCATAAGCTGCAGACTTTACACTTTCGACATTGTCAATTCTATCATACTTTGCTTCTTCTTAAGTGTCCAATTAGCATCGCTGTGTGAAAATAATACAAGCATCCACTGTAGTATCAATGTTTGGGTTGTGAAGGTGCATGCATTAACCAGTGTTTACTGTGCCATCTGTACTTTAAAAAAAAAACTAACCTAGCAACCAGCCATTTGACAGTTTTCTGCCCTTGAAGCTCCCAGGCAGAGCACAGTCCATCCAGATGAGGGTGACATGAGTGCTTCCAGGCCCCTTTGAGGTCGGCTGGATGATGACAACTCCTCCTCCTCCACCGTTGCAAAAGACTTGTACATTTAGGGAGCACAAGTCCTTCCTATTTCTGTACAGATGCTGCAAGTCAAAAGGTGGCTTGATTTGCGGGTGCTTGCAATGGATGTATCAAAGGACCTTACGAAAGTTTGCGGTCTGTGAACAGGCCAAAAGGATATATTCAAAAAACGATCATTGAAAGAGCTCTTAATACATATTTAGCAGTAACACAAAAACTATCACTTACTGAAAGCTATCCATATGCTATAGTCACTTTGAAACAAACTGAAGCCCCATGCAAGATTTACATACTGTAAGATATATATATCCTGATAAAGCATACTGCTGCCACAGCGGTAATCTTCTATACAAGTAATTTTGCAATATAAAGGGAATTCCTCAAAAAGTGCCACATGGCTCCTGGAAAATGAAGTCGCATCAAATATTTTTCTCTCAACTGTCAAGCGTGGTAAAAAGATAGGCTCCTCTTAATAATCAGACAAAAGCCTGCTTAAGTAAATCATAAAAACTGCTGTTGTACTTGCTCATATTGCAATGTACGTATATTGGCCATATATATGTATATACAAAGCTGTAGTAGTACATTTTTCGTACTGGAACTTAACATAGGGTGACATTACATCTGCTGGGATGAAAACCTTACAAACGTACGTTATAGCACTACACGAATAGCAACGAAATTAGTTGCGCAAGTTCAACTCACCTATGGCACAACGATATTACCAGCCGTCAGCGTCATCAGGAATCGAATGTGCTCTGCAGCCACAGGCAAAAGACGTCTGTGGACTGGAAGCTGCCGCTGACGTAGAAATGCAAGGCTAGCAAGACGTGTACGTCCACTGGTGAAGCGTGAGAACTCGCCACGGGCGAGTTCTCACGCTTCACCAGTGGCGTGCAAAACGACAGGACAGATTGACTCGAAATCCTGTACTTAGCAGGTGCTGGTCTACGAATTCATCCAAGGCAAGGCACCAGTGGGAAGTGTGTTCTGTCCGGAGCGAAGTGTGACGTCCACGTGCCTTCGCTGCCAGGTACAAGTCCACCAGAGAACAGTCAAGGCACACTGCCAAAGCAGCCACATATACAGCAGAATGTCTCGGCGCACGACTGCGATTCGGCACGTTATGACGTGTCGTATTACGGTTATCACAAGAAGGAGAAGCAACGAGTTAAAAAAAAGCGCCAAGCCCAGCGCCAAATCCTTAAAGCCCTCATAAAGCACCATCGCAACTTCGTAGGGCGAAACACGGTTATAAACGCTTTTAATATTCTGTCACACGGGCACAGCCTCTTCACAAGTCTTGGAAATGTCAACACAGCACCACTGTTCACAACGCACATCGTTTCACTCCCGAACACTGCATTTGCCTGGACTGCTCCCAAGAAAATAGAAGCGCACGGGCTAACCAGTGGCGAAGCAAGGATAAATACAGAGCGCAGTTCATGCGTTACCGTACGAGCATGGAATCACTCAAGTAACGTGCCAAAATGCTGTCAATTCGAAATGCCGTACTGCACCTTAATGAGACACAGGAAAGCGAAGCAAACGAACTGTTACCGACACTCAAACACACATTGCAGGCTCCTCCAGTGCCAGTTACCGTCGGTACACAGGCGCCGATCCCCGCTTCATAAACACACCGAGGCACAGGCTTCGCTACGCTTCACCGCACACCAAGAGACACTGCCGTCGGTCTTCACACGGCTTGCGCGCACCGAAAAAGCAATGGTATTCACAGCACATCCAGTCGAATGCTGAAGGAACTCAAGCGTTTGCGAAAATCGGCACCGACACACAGTTTACGGCGCCATGTTGTTTTCGCGAACTGCGCAGCAGGGGCGAGCGCTAAGAAAGCTCACAAAAAGCTCTTGCGCGTTTTTCACGGCGCGATAAAAATTTCTCTTATGTGCGAGGGGGAAGATATGACGAACCCGACAGCAGCGCGCGATGAAAGAAGTGTTTTGTCAACGTCATAAGATGACCTGATGTAGAGAGTACTGCTTCCCAACCAATCACAAGCTGCGCCTCTCGCCCAAGCCGTCGTCTGCTTGCGTTTGTCGTCTGCTACGTTAGGAGCCTGCAGTGGGGGTTTCGCCTTGGCTACGCGATAATTTCCAGGTCAAGCTGACGCTTCTGAGCACAAAATACACATACGAGTGGGTGAAGCCAGCTTTATATGATATTCTCACGCCAAGTTAAATGGCAGGTAATAATCAAAGGGATATGAATTCGGCAAAGGTTTGTTTATACTCGCGAATCGTGAGCATTCGCACATATTTACGATGTCATTTCAAATTACTGGAGCCATTTCTTTCTGACTACTTGCCATATAAGCGCGTTCCGTTTCGGTTTCCGAACAGTGAAGGTCGAAAAGCTCGATTTGTTTGTGGTTTCATGCATAATCACGAACATCTATAATATGCTGTGATTTGCATTGTACGAGCCCCCTCTGGATAGGCCCCAAGTGCATAACGACAGCTGCATTTCGGAGATCGTGCCTAATGGGTAGTTAAAGCCAATCCAACTAGACATGTTGTGGAATCATATAATAGGCTTTAATAACGGCTAACTGAAATGCTCCGCTCAATTCTATTTCCAATAGCATGCAGCTGCTGTGCTCCTCTGAGCCTCTTTGGTGGTAATTTCGACCAATGCTGCGTACATCATCGTACGCTGGACGTCTCATTGGAGGAAGTAGGACGCAACACAACAACATAACAAAAGAATGTTGACGAAATACCTCGCCGCTTTCGACTTCATCGACCATTCATGTAGAACTTTGGTTTTAATCCAACCACAAGCCTTTGCATGCATAATTTTTCGCCATTGACACCCAATAGGCTTCTTTAATTACTGCGACTCCCAGCCTATTGGACAACTGCGAATGTCAATGCTGTCCATAGCGTACAAGCAAAACGAGACACGAAACTCAAAGCGCCGAAATAAATTAAAACGCACCAGCAATCATCAAGCAGCCTTACATGGCCGTGAATTAGCTCACAGTCAGCCACGGCACCCAGATACATGCCGCAGTTGCATGTTCTAAACAGCCATATTGTTCGTAAGAGTGGTCCGGACCACTCTTGGGATTTTCTCGTACCCACGCTGTTTCTGCGCATTTTTTTTGCTTCGTGAATCTACTTACGAGCCTTTTTCAGTGACGTCACCAAATATAGCAGCTGTATCACCATCGCTGACATGTTCCTGGGCAGTCGCAGCGCGCTTTACCGCAGCGGCCGATGTGATAACGATGGCTCTTACGACGTTTTTTTCGCTTCGTGAATCGACTTACGCGAAAAAATTTCTCTTACGCGACAATTTGCTCGTAAGTGAGTTTTGTGAAATCGGCCCCTGATACTGTAAGGTTATCGCCTCAAGGTCATCGGTGCACAGGGACAGATCTGCACTATACTCACTCGTTATTCCAGCTGTGACATGCAAGCGTACACCACCACCAATTCTCGATTTGTTTGTTTTGGTACACAACATTATATCCGTCAATATGAAGCACGTCTGTTTCACTACGGTGCCACGTTTCATCATAATAACGGAAAATAAGAAACTGAACTCATTACGAAGCAAGAGAAAGTTTTCTTCTTTCGAACGAGCTGACTGCATATTAATGTGAAGGAATGTCCGGGGCTGTCTATGACGGCCGCTTACATAAGAGTTCAATTCAGAAACGCTGGATTACATCGCCACTGCTCACAACAGAAATGTAGGTCTAATATTAAGCTAGACTACTTTAGCCAGATATGCGTCACAAGTTACAGTTAAAACAGGTGCCCTGCCTGCTTTCCGCATGAAGAGCCTGCCCTGTGATACCCATACATATTTCCATTCTCTTTCACGCCTTGCTTGCCACGCCTTACTGAGCAGAACCTTCATTTCCATGCACAGGTGTTCATTTATATATACAGGGTTACTGTTGTCAGAACCAAGACGAGTGCTCTCTAGAATAATCTTTTTGGCTGCGGACAACATCTTGTCTCGCGCCGTTCTAGTGAGGAATCTGACGACCACATTTGATTTCTTTTTATCTTTCGACAGTACAGGCTGTGCGACGTCAATTTCGTTATCTGTGACATCAGTTCCTAAGTACTTGGCGAAGTTTGCGACAGTGTTCTGCAAGTTTTCTTTTTCGATTTGCGGAAGAGCTTGGATTTCGACATTTTGATAAACCTAGGAGTGTTAGTCAGCGCCGATCGCAGCCATGGCCGCGAGTGTGGAACACTCTTCTTCTGCCTTTTGGCATCACGTAGCACGTGATCATTTACAAGCTGGCGGCTGACTAACAATTCCTCGTATACTATCTGAAGGCATCAAGTCTGCCAGAAAGAGACTCTCGCTATGAATGAAGGAAAGATGAATTTCAAGGGCTCGTTTTTCTTTGTTAGGTACAATAATAATGAGAACTAAGAAACAATAATGCCAAAGAAAGTCTGGGAGATGTTATTCGTAGTCATTAGGATACAAGTGTGAAGCAAGCAAAGCGGACGAAAGATAACGTGCCGCCTGCAGGGACCGACTGCAGGCAGCACGTTATCTGCAGCGGCAAGTTATCTTTTCGTCAACTTTACATTCTTCACACTTCTATCCTAATTGCTACAAATAGCATCCCCTACACTTTCTTTGGCAGTATTGTGGGGTGACTTCTTATTAATATTGTGTGTAACAAAGAAAACCGAGCCCTTAAAATACGTCTCCCTTATTTATATATATATATATATATATATATATATATATATATATATATATATATATATATATATATATATATATATATATATATATATATATATATATATATATATATGTATATCGGAATATGGTTACTTTGACAAAGGCTGGTCCACCAGCCGAAACGTCAGTAAACATACCGCAAAAACCAACGTGCGTCGTACTCTCTCTTGTATATATATATATATATATATATATATATATATATATATATATATATATATATATATATATATATATATATATATATATATATATATATATATATATATATGCGCTACGTGTTCTCGTCTATTGTTAGCGTCTGTATTGAGCGCTTTACTGTGAGCGTGGCCACGCCACATGACATGCATGAATGGACAAGCCGGGCGCCTCAAATTCTCCTCACTTAAAAGCCATGTGTGTACGCCGCAGCGTTTCACTTGTATCAGCTCATGTGTTGTGTTTCGTCTGGAAGCATGACAGCCATGCTTTCCCACAAGTGTTATTACTTCGATAGCCATTTAGGTTCACCGCAAGTGAAAACCTATCGACGACGTCTTTGTGATGTTCTGCATGAAGTCCAAGTTCTATCAGTTACCATACGATACCATAGGATACCGATTCCACAGCCTGCAATACGCTGTGGAATCGGGAGAAAGCACGCGTACGCGCATGCTTCGCGCATTGGTGAGAAGTTGGGAGTCTGTGAGTGGCTCGTAAAAATTCGGAGAAAGGTTCACGAGTGCCCAATACTTCAAGTAATCTGCAGTGCTTCCAAAGACTGAGTGAGTCTCTCTTCTTGCCTCACTCAGTGAGCTGCACGGAGTGAGCATGACCCACTTCTCTGGCGTCCTCTGACCTCCACGCTTGTGGTAGTTTAGCTCAGGTTAAGCAAAAAAAGAGAGAAGCAACCCAACGTTTTCGCTCACTTGTTTGCCTTGGTCGTAATGTCAGCGTCGGCAAAGAAAGTGTTCGCGGTTACTGACTGACGTGTGTAGGCTAATGGTTCTTACAAAGTAAAAAAACGGACGAAACCAGGAGCATTTTGTAACTGCTAGAACAGTTGCTGCCGCTATCAGCGGCAGCAACTGTTCCAGTGACTACAAACTTTCCAGTGACTGCATATGCCGGGTGTTTGGACTTAGATTCATGATTAATTCCCCGTGCAATCTAGGGATGGTCGATTAAAATTTTTAATCGATTAATCGTTAATCGATTTAGCCTTTAATCGATTAATTGCTTTCGGTGGAATGTTTTAATCGATTAATCGTCATTTTTCATGGGTTTGAGAGGCATCGATCGTGTTTGATATGGACCCAAATCTTTTTAGCAGACGCGCTGACGATAGAAAATTCCCACTTTCGAAAGTGTCAACGACGGGCCCCTTGTGTCCAGTGTGCGAAAATTCCCCCTTTCGCACATTTACACAAGGGGCCGTCGTGTATGGTTGATGTTGCGGATTCAAGCATCTGTGGCCATCATCCCTGGACTATTCGGCAGCAGGTCGTATTTTCTCGAAGCCTGCCTACTCGAGCTCATCGAAACCGGTGGCGTGTTCGGGGACCACACTGGTTGGAAAGAAGAAACATGCAGTGTGGCGGAGGGTGAAGAAATCCCGAGAAAGGTAACAGAGAGACGAGGAGGAAGAGGAATTAAATAAGACGCTCGCTCTCGTAAGCACGGCATCTTTTCTCAGTTTTTCGGTTAGATATTGTGTAAGCCCTACATAATACTATAATTGCGGACTGACGCGATCTCTTCCTTGAGGTCACCCATGCAGAAGGAAGGAAGGAACACAAAAGGGAGAAGGCAGAGAGGTTAACCAGACAGCAGTCCGGTTGGCTACCCTACGCCGGGGGAAAGGGAAGGGGAGTGGAAAGATGGGAGAGACAAAGAGAGAGAGGGGGGCGCGAGAAGAAAAATAAAAGGAAATGATCAATAAATGCGCTGACACGTATGTGGTGGTGGCACTGTACAGCAGTCATAGGCGGTCATAAAGGCCCGTAGTCCTTAAGAAGCACAAAAGTGCTTCAACTGCCTTGTGGGCCGCCGAGCGATAGGGACGGTGCTCCAGCAGCATCTGCACGGAGAGCAGCCGATCATCCTATCATCGCACCGCATCAAAAAGAGTTCGTCTTTCAGTGGCAAATCGAGGGCAGCGGCATAGCAGATGATCGATGTCTTCCTCAGTACTGCAGACCTCGCATGCCGCACTGTCGGTCACTCCAATTAATGTTGTGTATGCCTTCGTGAAGGCAACTCCTAACCAAAGCCGACAAAGAAGCGAAGCTTCACGTTGACGAAGTCCGGGTGGAGGTCGGAATTCCAGCGTAGGGTTTATTTGGTGGAGTCTTGTACGTCTTATACTTGACATGTTCCACTCCACCAAACATAGACAGCTTTGTCACCCATGCAGAGATTATACAGAAACATACTGGCCTCAAACAGACCATTGTTACAGGCAACTGCGGTAAATAGAGTGACATGAGTTTCTGCCTCCCGGCTAGGATAAACAGCAACTGCACCAGTATACTCCGCAGGTTTCATCCGATCGTTGCCTTAACACGGCGCCCCTCGCACCTTTTCAATCGTGCGTACAGCCGGAAATGTGAGCGTTATCTCATGTTTGAGACATTACAACATAAATTGCGCGACTGTCCTTCTTTCTTGTCACAGCAGAAGACGGGGGCCTCTAGCTGAAAGCGGTATTTCTCCCTAAATATGCGACCATGCGGTATTACTAAATGCTACAAGGTCACTTCTTCAATAGTAATGCACTGAATGCTAGACGTTCGGTAAACCGACTCGTAAAGTTGCGGATTACATAAAGGGTCTATAAGACCCTTTTAACAATTTGCGAGTGCGCATTCTTGCGCTACATTTTCTCTCAACTAATGGCAGCAGCTTTCGTGCTTCAAGTGTTGGCTTCGAGAAGTGCTTGCCACATTTATTACACCTTGCAGTCTTCGTTTTCTCATCTTCAGCGAACAACGATCACACTGCGCTCTTTCTCCGATCGCCCGGCATTATGACACCGCAAAGGCAGCAAAGGTAGCAATGTAACCACTAATGTGTAATAATTACACAATATAACACGCAAGCAACGCAAGCCCCGCGTATACTCAGGCGACACTCAAATAGCTTAAGGGAAAGGAGGTGCAGGCAGTAGCAGCAGTAGACTGTGAGCCGGAGAGGCAAATTCCTCTCTGCCTCGATGGGGTGGAGGCGCCACCTGCCGGGGCTTGAAGCATTGGGGAGTACTTGGAGTTGGACGCCGTACGCGACGAAGATCAGGGCGAGTTCATATCTTTCTCTATGGGGTATGGCCGCCGCGAGCTCCGGGCTTGTTCTGCTAGCGCAGAAATATGCGCTGTAGTGAAAGCAGTGGAAGACAGACTATGTGCACGGCATCTGCGTCTCAGGATAGCGCTCCTCGCAATCATGCGCTCCGGCCAAGGGGCGAGGTTGGGGATGGGAGTGGGGGGTTCCGTAATCGATTAATCGAATAGTTTTAATCGATTAATTCGATTAATCGAAAGGCGGAAATTGATGACGATTAATCCATTAATTGTAGACCTTTAATCGATTAATTGATTAATCGTTCATCGATTTTACCATCCCTAGTGCAATCCATTTCTTTGAACTAGAACTTTCATTTGAGTGGCCGCACATTGATGTGTTTTTTTTCCCTTTTGGCGATGTTTCTTGTACGCTGCTCTATATTCTGCGATGAGCCTGCTAAAGCGCTTCGTACCGCACCGGGAAAGGGCACCGTGTTTACAGGAAGTTCTTTTTAGTGAAATTCAACTGAAGTATCAAATACGCTGCAGGAACAAACGTTCGCTACCATTTCATTGTGCTATTCATCACTACCGGAAGAATCAATAACCCCATGATTTACAAACGTTCTATATTAAAGTAACGAGTACGTAGCTATAATAAAGTTCTACCTTTAATAGTTCTGCCTTTATTATAGTTTTCATTAATAGCCCTACCTTTAAAGTAACAAATACATCGCACAAAAATAAATTATCCGAGTCTATTTTCAGGTGTGTATGCACTTTCCAGGCTCCAACTACAAGGTAGTTTTGCGAACGTTGTCTCTACTTCTCAGGTATTTGCGATTAAATACGCTTTAAAAACCAATCCTTATGTATCGGTTACAAGACATTAAGAAATTTTTTTGTTTGGAACACTCGGAAAGACACTGTTGTAAGGAAAAGTAATTTCTCACTTTTCATAATTACAACAAAACGGAATGTTTTTATTGCGCCAAAGCGGAGCACTGTTGATATATGTAAATCTCGTATCTATTTATTTTATTTATTTATTTATTTATTTATTTATTTATTTATTTATTTATTTTATACTACTCCTAAGGGCCTCCGAAGGCGTACTACATAGGGGAACTGACACACGAATCCAAGATATGTTTGTTGACAGAAGCTTATACAAGATTATACAAAATCACGAAATTGAGCGCCGTAGCTTATCAATTTCATAATATTATTCGATTGCCACTTTTAATGTAACAGACTTTCGATAACAACATAATATACAACACTTTCGATTAATTGATTTATAATAATAACACTTAATATCAACATAATAACACTTTCGATCAATTGATTTAAGGACATTGACACGAGTGACGCGAAAATTTTGAGTTTGTACTAGAATTCTGAGCAAGAGCAACGCAAGCGATGCGCAGCGAGTGCTTACTACTCGAGTACGGGCGGCTGCCTGGTGACAACTGTTTCTTTTAGTCCCAAGTAATGCCGTAGCCATCCTAGTCAAGCGCTTGCACTCTCCCTCCACAATGCATATGCATTAAGTCGCGCGACCAGCCATTGAAAGCGAATTCTCCATGAAAACTGTTTTTTGCGCATATTCCCTCATTGTATCGCCACAAACTGTATTATTAAGAAATGTTTGTTCGGAGCTGCTTGTCCGCCTTGCAGAGTAGGAACGCTAAAACGTAGCTCGCGCTCTGGTGCGCGGATGCATGCTGGGCCAATGCTTCCTCGGAAGGTTACCTCACCTCTATTGGACTGGTATAACAGATCAAGAGACGACAAGTTGTCGATGCGACCGCAACTCCAGGCGTATTACAAATGAGTCGTGAAAAGTGGCTCGTAACCCAGGTCGTTGTAGTCTACGGGCGCTTGAAAAATATGCTTTGATGCGTAGGGGTCAGGGGCATAGCCAGGGGGCGGGGTGCTTATGTGCCTTTAGCCGACTCCCCGAAATTTTTTTTGTGCTGTAATATACCGCCGGCCAAAGCAATAATTGTTGGAGTTTTACGTCGCAAAACCACGATATGATTACGAGGGACGCCGTGGTGCAGGGCTGAAAAAGTTTTGACCCTCTGGTGTTCTTTAACTTGAACCTAAATCTACGCACACGGGTCCCGACCATTTCGACGGCGCATGCCCGAAGATGGTTCGATCACGTAGTTGACCGGGGATGTGCGCTCGACGACCCCGTAGCGGCCTTCGTATTTCGGCAGTATTTTTGTAGAGAGGCCAGTTGCAGTGGTAGGGACCGAGAGCCATGCGAGCCGCTCCAGGGAGGAACGTGGGCGCAGAAGTGGTGGTGCCATCACGAATGCTCTTCTGCCGCTCTTGTTCCTGCGTTGTAAATGTCTTGGCAAGCTCGCGACACTCATCCGCAAGCCTGGCTGTGTCAGAAATCGGCGCACACTCAGTTGAATCCGGCTTGTATGGGAGTATCGTGTCGATGGTGTGCGACGGGTTCCTTCCGTACAATACGAAAAAGGGTGAAAAACCAGTTGTGCTTTGAGGGGCGGTATTATAGGCGTAGGTGACGAAGGGCAGAATGGTATCCCAGTTTGTGTGATCGGCGGCGACATACATTGAGAGCATGTCGCCGAGCGTGCGGTTAAAGCGTTCGGTTATGCCATTCGTCTGCGGGTGGTAAGCGGTAGTTTTGCGATGAACAGCATGGCACTCTTTCAGAATGGCTTCGACGACTTCCGACAAGAAGACACGGCCTCGATCGCTGAGAAGCTCCTGGGGTGGACCGTGACGCAGCATGAATCGGTGTAGTAGGAAGGAGGCAACATCGCGCGCTATAACCGCTGGAAGGGTGGCGGTTTCGGCTTATCGCGTTAGATGGTCAACAGCGACGATGGCCCAGCGGTTACCAGCCGAAGACAGAGGAAGTGGTCTGTACAAATCG
The DNA here is from genome assembly GCF_013339695.2 of Rhipicephalus sanguineus. Lineage (NCBI taxonomy): Eukaryota > Metazoa > Arthropoda > Arachnida > Ixodida > Ixodidae > Rhipicephalus > Rhipicephalus sanguineus. Next base: position 160,998,166 of record NC_051179.1, read on the forward strand.
ATGCCCACGCGTCCAAACGGACGGTTAGGGCAAGGTTATGGTTGTAGACCTGCTGGCGACACGCGCGTTCCAGGTTTTCGGCGTTGGCAATGGAGGCAGGTGCGAACAAAACTTCTGCACGTAGCGGTACATCCCTCGCCAGAAATATCGTTGTCGAATGCGGTGGTAAGTTTTGGAAAACCCAGAGTGCACGCATTGCGGGTCAGAGTGGAAGGCCTCGCATATTTCAGAACGCAGACTGCGGGGTATCACTAGTAGCCACTGGCGGCCGTCGGCGTCGTAAATGCGTCGGTGCAGTAGGTCGTCGCGAACGGCGAAATGGTGGGCTTGACGACGCAACGCGCGAGTGGATAGTGTTGCGGACGGGTCAGTGAGCAAGTCGATCAGCGAGGTGATCCATTTATCCTTGTGCTGTTCGGTAGCGATGGTGTGAACGTCGATTGAAGCAACAGGTATGTGAGATACTGAGCAGGGGGCATTGTCGTCAGGCAAGGGAGAGCGCGAGAGGGCGTCGGCGTCAGCATGCTGGCGTCCGTTGCGGTACAGCACGCGGATGTCGTAGTCTTGCAGGCGAAGAGCCCAGCGGGCGAGACAGCCTGAGGGATCCTTCAGGGACGACAGCCAGCATAGTGCATGATGGTCGGTGACGACATCGAATGGGCGACCATACAAATAAGGTCGAAACATTGTAAGGGCCCATATGATCGCCAGGCACCCTTTTTCCGTGACCGTGTAATTGGTCTCGGCTCTGGTAAGGGTACGGCTTGCGTATGCCACGACATACTCGGGGAACCCTGGTTTGCGCTGCGCAAGGACAGCGCCGAGGCCTACACCGCTGGCATCCCTGTGTACCTCCGTTGGTGCCGTAGGATCGTAGTGGCGTAATATGGGAGGAGACGTCAACAAACGACGGAGCTTTGCGAACGCGTCGTCACACTCGGACGACCACGAATGTAGGGGTCCGAGCCTGCCGCAGGTTCGGTCCCTGCCGGCGGCAAGTCATCTTTTCGTCCATTTTACTTTCTTCACATTTATGTTCTAAATACTACAGATAACACCCCCTATACTTTCCTTGGCGTTATTGTCTGTTAGTTCTCATTAATATTGTGTCTAACAAAGATAAAGGATCCCTTAGAAAATCATCTCCCTTCCTATATATATATATATATATATATATATATATATATATATATATATATATATATATACACGCATATATAATGTGTGTGCGTGTGTGTGTGAAGAACCACACGAGAAGTGTGTGGCGGGGTTGGTGAGAGAGGAAGACGAAGTGTTTAATAAACATGGATCTTCGTACAGCCATCATGTCTCCTCACTCGTGCCCTTCATCATGGCAACGTCCAAGAAAGTCGCCAACATGCCGAAGTTCTCTGGAGCACCCGAGGACGTCCCCTTTGACAAGTGGCTCCGGCTCTTCCATGTGATGACTGCGGCCGCTCCATGGACGGAGCGAGACAAGCTGTGCCACTTCTCCGATTAACTTGAAGGTGAGGCTTTCCGCTGGTTCCTCACCGAGGTGCTCGACACTGACGCACCTTGGGACAGCTTGTCCGAATGCATGAAGCAACGCTTTACAAGCGCAGCAGCGGATCCTTTCTGTCAATTCATTCACCAGGCCAGAACCTGACGGAGTAGTATAACGAAAAATGTGTCTCGGACGCCTTGCCGACCTAATGGACGCCCACCTTATATCGGGGCTCAATGATGGCCTTTCCGCCGTTATAGAAATGGCTCTTGCTGTACTTAACCCGTCTATACCAGCGACGTGGCTTCCAGCTGCGCTGCGCGTAGAGTCAACTTTGCAGAGAAATAAATTACAGCGCGTTCTTCCCAGTCGAAACACGCAGAACAACGCAGCAAGCGGCAGCGCCCGTCAGCGTCCACCTAATACGCCATCATGAACGCCCGCTTCTGAATGCAGACACTGCGCAATAGATGGCTTACCCCGACAGATGCACTGGCACAATGAAGGCCCACGACACGCAAGCATTTCCGCCATCTATAACTACCGAGGAAACGAGGAGGGCAACCGAAAGCTCATGTAATTCAGTTTGATGCACTCATTAACGAGTACCCTGTCAGCGCTACTCTTTACACTGGAGCTACGATCACCCGTATCAGCGAAGCAGTGCTGGAGGCTCTTCACCTACAAATAATGAGGAATTCATGCGTCTCAGTTGAACAAGTCACATCATCTACCGACACGTTGGGTCGCGTCAATCTAAAGATACAGATAGGAAACGTCACAAGGGAAATTCAGGCATATGTGCTACAAGGCATGAAGAGCAACTTACTTCTTGACTTGGACAGTGCCTGTCTTTTTAACTTGTCCCTGGACCTGGGCACCCTGACTCTACGCCAAGAGAATGACATACTGCATCCTCGTGCACCAAACCAGGCCACGGCTAACATGGACGCTTCTTTGCAGGGAGTTGAATTTTGCGATTTAGTGCATCTACGTGAAACTCAACAGTTGGCATTGAAGCAGCTTGTCCATAAGTACGACGACATTTTTTTCCAAGTCACAGACAGACATCGGGTGCATCATCACCGAAACGCATAGCATTCGTCTCACCAACAACGTTCCCATAGAGTTTCCTAAAATGACTTGGAGGGAACTCTGGCGCTGCGATCGTTCAGCCACCATGGGAATGATGAGTAGTACACGGATTTGCCTAGTCTTCGTGCTTGTGGGCTTCGAACGCACTTGTGGCTTTGTTTATTGCTATGTTTTGGTTTTCTTTCGGATAAAAGAATGGATCGTTGTGAACTTCGTGACCATATTTGAATCGGTGAGCCTAAAGAAGTTAAAGTGGTGAAGTGAAACTGCTGATTTTTGCTGAACTTCGTTTTGCGACAAAGCGGATGCAGGCGACGCGGAGCCAAACGGAGCCGAAAGAACGAAGTTTACACAAATCCGTGTACTACCCATGATTCCCATGCTGGCTGAAGCGCGATGCATTGCAGCTTCCATAGACACTAGCGCCAGAGTTCCTTCTAGTAAGTATTGTAGGAAACTCTATGAACGTTACCATCCGCAGGGCTCACTATCGATGCTCGGAAGCCGATAACGTGAAATGGACAGACAGATCAACGACCTTCTTACGGTAGGCGTCATACGACTCTCTACGTCACCATACGTTGCACCGGCACTTTTGGCGGAGAAAAAAATTCGGCCGATCCCACGCATTGTGTGAAGCGGTTTCATGCGAAGCAGCCAGCGAGTACTTCTATGCTGTATTAGATGACTATGAGCCAAGCGTTACGAGGTGGATCGACGTGTTTCTGTAAGTGTAGTAGCTGTCTGCACATTGTGGGCTTACCAGGCACGTTGAACACTGGCGTTTAAACAGTAACTTATGGTGCGACGTAATGTCAGCCCTCACTTCAGCATACATACGTCAATATTATCGAAACTAAGTGCACTTTATGGTGCAATCATGTTTATGTGCAATCATTTCCCCGCCCGTGACAATATCATACGTAAAGTTCGTTAATGTATTCCTCCGGGGTCCAGCAATGCCTCAATATAGCTTGCTGAATCATAGGAATACAAATTTAATGTCTATTATACTACTGTGAAAGCGTAGCCAACACTGGAACCACATACGTTAATCTTATATGACGCCTGTAGCGTCGGAGTACATATGTAGTGTTTATAAAATTTGATAGCCAGCAGTGCAACCGAAATTCACGATTCACCAACATTACGCGTACGTAGGGTCTTTTTCCAAAGCAGTTTTGTGAGTTGGCGTGGCTGTGTGGTAGAATATTTGATTGCCACGCAGAATGTCTGGGTTCGATTCCTGCTTTGACCCTGATTATTACCAAATCAGCAATGTATGTTGTCGCCGTTCCTTGGTAGATATAAATTGTCCATCAGTTGTGGCGCATACCCGTCACCGCCGCCCATGTGCCACACGTGTCTAGAGGAAATGGTCTGACGACGTACGCGACATGATTTGCACGTTATTCAAGTCATCACCCGATAGTCGTATTCGTCAAATCCTCTTCCCTCCCCATGCACGATCACGAGAGCACCCAGACGTAGGTGGCTAGATAGATAGATAGATAGATAGATACGTAGATAGAAACGCTCAAAGTGCCAAAGGTTTGCTGAGAAATGCTTGGCATTTAAAAAAGCGGCCCACTGTTATTTATACTTGGAAGGGTAGCGCTAGTAGACACGGACTAGAGGAAGACACACGGACAGACAGACGGAAGCGCTCTAGCTGAATGAATTTCCAACTCGCCTAAGAAACAGCACTCCACTGTTATTTAGCTTGCTTTGCTTAACTGAATTATGGCGCTCTCTCCCACATTTGAGAACTTTATCTATGGAGTCACGCGGCATCAGTTCCCGTGAATTTTATGGACAAGGAAACAAAGGACTCTTTTCTCAACACTTTCATCGATTCTCCTTTCAAATACACTCTCTTATTGTGTAGGCAATACATTCGTCAGAGAGTATATAAAATAAGTAAAATTGTTTTTTTTTCATTAGAATCCTGATACCGTAAGCAACGGCATTCTCCCCTGAACAAATTTAAAACAGCGGCATTTACTTGCCTTCGCTGGTGTCATCTGTAGTGACGCACGGAATAGCCTCGTTTGTGACGGAGACAAGAAAAGAGCCACAAATGACGCAGTCTGCTTCCGGTGAAGTCCCTCATTTCCTGCAGTCGTACAGTTATTATAAGGAACACGCAGGTTGGCTTAGCACTTCCCTCATTCAAGACAAGGAAACGAAGATACAGAATGGCCCGCAAGATAGCCATTGCACTGGTTTCTGTTCTCTACGGTAAGCTACTTCGTTGGCAGGCTGAAAATAGGTTTTATAAAAAGGCAAAACCTTAGACGGTTCAGAGTTCCTCGACTCGGACGGCATCCTCGGCCTGCCGGACGGCCCAAAGCTGGCCTAGGTTATGAGTGTGTTTGCAGTAAGCGGCAGCTTACGGCATCGCGCCTGTTTCATTTATTTTGCGGTGGCGGGAATTTACGTCTTTCGAGCGTATCGTGTTGGCTGATGTCTCTGAACGTTGCGAGACGATCGCCCCACGACCATTGTGATCCTTGTTGTTGTTGCATGGCTGTCGAAGTGTTTCGATCCGGGGCAGACCCAAATTCCCGTTCTCGGGATCGGAGGCGGCGGCCACGTAATGTTCCGCGGCTCGGCGAGTGAGATCTCGAGCCGCGGCGTGGGCAGGCTCGTTGTTCGTTAGCGGGAAGTCAGTGTGTGCCGGGTCCATAGGAGAGAGACTGTCGAATTGCGGGGTTGCCAGCGCGACGCCGAATTGCCATCGTCGCACATTTTAAGGATGCGGGCCGCTTGCCGCGAGGCACGGCGGTGCGCGAAGGCGCGGACTGCCGCCGGCGAGTCGCTGATCGCGATGACAGCGTTCGGCACTGCGGCGAGTGCTCGGGCTATCGCGGCTTCCTCGGCCGCCTCCGTATGTCCCGTGGTCACCGTGGCGCACGCGAGGCATTTACCCGTGCAATGAACGACGGCAGCTGCGTGTTCTCCCTTCCCCATATCTGGCGGCATCTACGTATACAACCTCGTTACTGCTGCCATACTTCTTTTGAAGATTGCTAGCTCGCTGGTTACGACGGGTGCATATTCTTGGGAAGTGGCGGAACGATCAGGCGGGCGCGGACCGAGGCAGGAACCTAGACAGGAACTTAGAAAAGTCACGAAATATACAAGGATCGTCTCGCTTATATCATTGCATTTAAATTCCTATAAAATAACTTCGTTTAGCTCAGTATCCTTTGGCTGCTATTTGGCTCTTTTCAGCGCCGTGAATGAGCCTTTCTGCGTATTTACTTGTAAATTACCATAGTGAAGGAATTGATTACACAGAGCTGCACGCAGCCATGACCCCTGGCCTCACCTGAGCGTAAACTTGGTCCTGAAAGCATTTGAGAGAGAGTCCGACATTATGTGGCAGTAAAGAAGTGAATACGCAGTGTTTAACTTACACGAAAAATCTTGTGTCTTGCACTGAAGCATAATGATGTCTGCGTGAGCGAACCACGTGTGAAGCAAAGGGTGCACATCAATCTCGTACTAGGCATGTGTTGCTTCCCCATTACAATTGTGCATTGTATAAATAGGTATTGTGTCTTGTATTTTAACATCGAAATAAAGACCACAAAGTACACCGCTACTCTAGGTAAATCTCCATATCCTGCATTACCTCGCGTGTAAATAGTGGCAATTTGGACAAATATATTGATTTTCTAAAGGCGCCGCGGACATACCAGCTCCAGTCACGTTGGTCGTTTTCCTTCGATGACCCTGCACACTACCGCAGCTAACCTTACCGTCGACACACCATCAAGCACGCTTGCCTTATTGGACTCTCGCCGGACGTAAATAGAGCGTATGTTGCACGGACCACACCTCCTCGGACTGTAGGGTATGCCATTAGTGGAAAGATTAGCACACAACCTACAATTTGTGTTGAGAACGCCTTTTATTGCGGAGTGTACACGGAACGAACTTATGCCGAATGCGGGCATGCACCATACGTGACTGAGTGAAATCGTTTCGTGACCTACCCGACAGGCATTTCTCATTATTCATGTTGTCGCCTGTCAGTCAGTCTCCTCATTCACTCATGTCCTCCTATGCTAATCTTAACATCGAAACTGTATAAGCCTACGTTCAGGCGGATCGCTTCCGCGAACAAAACGAGGCGTACAATAATTTTTGGCGGCGAAATATGTATCGGTTTATGTAGAAAGTGCATTAGCGGAGGAACCACGCGTCCCCTAACCACCGCCGATCCCTGTATCACAGGTGTCGCGGCATTCGGCGGTACTTCCTACCCATTGTTGCCCCTTTGTCTCGCGATGTAGACGTTGCGCTAGCGCCGTTAGCGGTTGCCTCTGGTACTCGTTATGGCACTCAGGCGTGTTGTTGGTTGAGAGGAAGAAGATCGGCCACTGAAGGAGCGCCAGCGCGCATTGAAGCGCCAATCGACGCGTCAACGGCGTGATGCCGGTGCCGCTGCAGGGACTCCGAGTTTCTGCACTTCGAGTAGCTGCGACCCCGTCGCGCAAGAAGAGCACCTGCTCGCACGCCTAGAACGCCGATGTAAGGTAAAGCGTCAGTGCGACCGGGATACTTGATTGCATATGTCTTTGTTCGCGCAATATAGTCACTAAAGATATTACACTGTAAGCCAAATTTAGTCGTGAGATAAATTTTTCGGCTCATGACCTCTGAGAACTCTATCGATTTTAAAATTACTACGCCATGTTTGAGTAAGAGACAGTACGTGATAGAGTTTCGCCACCAACTTTCGAGAACGTAGTAAAATGGTGTCACATTCCAATTTGACAACGTAGGGAGTTTTCTACCACGTCAGTATACACCATCGTTTGAAATGTTAATATTAGGCGACTCCAAGCTCCGAGGTTCGGCGGCTTTTGTCTACCAATGCCCCAGGGCTTTTTTGTGTTAGTGTGCCTGTGAAGAGGCAGGGCGGCGTAGCTTGTGTTGTGGCCCTGGAGGCAGGTGAATGTAAGAAGCTTCTGCTGCCAAGAGCCACGTATTCGGTATACGGCTATCTACTAGATGCTTTGTCCGGTTATGCGACGACGGTAAGTTCAACTCGCACCGGCGTCCGGCTGCGCACAGCGGGCTGGATATCGGGTGTTTCTCCCGTCATCGCGCGGCCATGCCCGTATACGAGATGAAGCCTTCGAGCGTGAGCGCCGCGAATACGTGGATTCAATGTGCCGAATCGTGAAGAGCTACGACGGACACTGTCAGCGGGAACAAAAGTAAGCTACTGTGGTCGTCCATGGTTGCTTCCTTTAAAATCACCGGCTATGACTTCGAAGCGATAAGGAAAAGCCACGACGTCGTCGGCACCGGGCCGCCCAGCGGCCGGTGTGGTGCGTCAACGGAGCAGGTGAAAAACGCGTCGCATAGATTTTGGTTCACAAATAAATAATGGCTGCTGGAGTAGAGTACAGTTCGAATGGTCTCTTTCGGTCCATGCGGGAAGCGCTTTAAAACATGTAGTGCGAAAGAGAGCACCGATACTAGGCAGACGGCACCAACGTGCGGCCGTCGGTGCACCGCCAGTATTTATACGAGCACAGTGACAATGGGGACTGAGGGCCGTCTCGTTCGTTGCAAGTACATCTTCGTAAGACGCCGCGTACAGCTGGCATCTATTTTTCATTTGTGTCTAAAATGACGAAAACGAAAATTGCACAGGAGGTGCTATTGTGATCGCGAGCTCTTCTTTACTGCATAGCCGTTCTCCTCGAAAAGGCCTAGCGAAATCGGCGGCAAGACGCCGGTACATGCGCAGCGCCTCTCTTGAACATGTGCTACTACTCTGTGTGTGCCTAGGCATATTCTTCGGATTTGTTCGTCAGCACTACTAACGCGGGTGCGGTCGACGCGTAGGAAAACCAGCTAATAATTAGAATTGGCTAATTTGAAAAGGCGTGGTACACTCACAGCAGCAAGAGAGTGCTAGCAACTCTCTTTTCGAGAGTAAACGCTTCTCCCCTAGGTCACTCCCTTTTCAGGAGTGCTGGGAACTATCTGCTGCACAGAGTTGGCACACACTCTCGACAGAGTTCTGGTACTCTGACTGAACGAGAGTGAACAAGCTCCCTCGCCAGAGTAAAGTGACGCTTTTGAAATGGAGTACATACACTCTCGGCTGGAATTACGCTACTCCCTTGCAGTGTTTTACGACGCTGGTTGGGCTAGAATGCATGAACTACCTCCAAGAGTGCAATCACTCCTGCTGCTAGGACTATAACGTCTAAAAAAAGAAAGAAAACCGTCGTGTGTTTTCTACAATGTAGCAGTGAACCTTGCTGAGAATGCCTGAAGCTTATCTCACATACAGAAAACTCAGATCCGCACGCTCAGTCATATGCAGGACAGCAACACTGAACGTATATTGCTGGCGCTACAGGCAGCCATGCATGCGGTCACCGGTATATATATACATGGTGTTTTGCCCCCCTTCCAGTGCCGGTGAAAACAGGTCTGTTGTGCGTATTTAAACAGCAAATATTCAGGGAACACGTCCATCTTATGATCCTTAGGGATACTGTTGGCACATCGACCTTTTACTAATAAACGGCATATTATTCAACGCCGTTTCCATTAGAGAATTCCAAATATCAGCTAGGTCTGTGTCATATCGGCTGAACGCAGTACAGCCGCTCATTCCAAACTGTGAGAGTTGTAGCGACGCGCTTACAAATTGACTTGCGACGATCTCTTACCTGGGCTGACTGATGAATACTTTACAACGTTACGATCTGTCGTCCGATCCGACATGCAGTGCCGCAGCATAAGGGTTGCCAGGTTTGGCTATTGTGCGCCAGTTTGGCTACTTTTTGGCAGAATAAACGTGTTGGCTACTTGGCTACTTTTTGGCTATGTTCTTCTTCCCTTGATTTCATCCACATTATCCGAATCTACGTTCAGACGGTACAGTAGAAGCCGCATATATCGAAATCACAAAAAACGAGAAATATATGGGTATATTGCATAATTCGATATAGTACTTTTAAAAAAAACCCGTATTTTTGTCCAAGTTTTGGTGCGCATGTTGGATGGCTTTCGGCAGCATACCCGTATATTTCTTGGCTCTTATTTTTGCACGCTTTCCCTATACATGAAGTTTCCTATACATTGACTTTAAAGCATTGGCGTGTGAGAACCGAACCGGTAATGTGCAGTTCGATATAAAGGATAATTCGATTCAGCCGAGTTCGATTTTGTCGGGTTTGAATGAAGTAAACAAAAGCAGACAAGATAATGCGACAGAGGACAGGTGGTTTATTCCCTTCTCGAGTTGTTTTTTAGAGTGTATATAAAAAGCTATAGTGACAGCATCACTGGCTTTCATATTCACAGTAGTGAAAGGGCTCTGGATCTTTTTTTTCTGGTATATACCAAACGAAGCAGATGAAGAGGAAATCACAAAGTTCTAGGCGGACAGACAGACAGACAGACAGACAGACAGACAGACAGACAGACAGACAGACAGACAGACAGACAGACAGACAGACAGACAGACAGACAGATAGATAGATAGATAGATAGATATATAGATAGATAGATAGATAGATAGATAGATAGATAGATAGATAGATAGATAGATAGATAGATAGATAGATAGATAGATAGATAGATAGATAGATAATCTGGGAACCGAAGGCGCAGTCAAATTCCTTTTGGTTCCCAAATAAATCGTTCACATTGAAGAAACAGAACGTTAGTATACGCTACAAGCAAGCGCAGAGATGCGTTCCGTACCGACGACATCTAGCGCTGCTGATCAGTTCAATCTCTTTCACGCTGCTACTGATGGTGCGCTACCATCAGGTGATGGTACCACCATGTGATGGGCTACTGATGGTGCGCTTACACATGCGCCGTCGGCAGCCTCTTTATAGTCTATGTTCCAATGACCTACCCTTTTCCGGTGTTGCTTAACTTCTGCACAATTTCCGTCTTTTAAAATATTTGGTTGCACTTGCACCTTCTGGAGTGCGCCGTCAAATGTTCCGGAGTTTGCACAAGGCCACAATATCATTGGTGCTCACACTTTCTCTCGTTGACACATCTTGTCATTTGTTCTACGCAACGAGCACCGTGGATAAGAACATATTATAGGCGACATACTTAGCACTCTGAACGCAAGTTTTGGAGCGTCACTGAAGGATATTTCAGCACGCTTCGTGTTATGGTCATCGTCTATGTTCCCCCAAGTTTTTATTTGACTTTTTTCTCGCTCTTAAGATCTCCTTCCTACGTATCTGAAACAACATTTTTCATCCCGTTTGCCACCGTATGCATGTAAAGTATTGTGATGAAAAGTGGTCTTTCTGTTTCTTGGTGAATTTGCCCCTTTGAGCGCCTTCGTAAAACCTATATCATAATTGATACCACCAGTTAGAGTCGGTAGCCGCGCATATTGCGGAGCTTAATCTGCAAGCTCATTCCTCCCTCCATAGAATCATTTCATGGCTTAATCACGTCAGGAAGGTGTGAAGTGGCATTACTCCTGCTGCAAATTTTGGCGTCACTGGAATTATGCCGCGAGACATGTTTTTCACCTCTTGACTAGTACGTCCATCAAATGTGCCGGTTTTCCATGGTGATGCACAAATTGAGATACATATAGCGGCTTTTCCTTCGGTACTTCAATGGTAACTGATAATGGGAGCCTTAAAACACAGGGACAAGAAGCGGACACACCGAACACGCGCTGACTTCCAACTCATTATTTTGGCGGCACGAATGCATTATATTTTCACGACGACCCATCATCAGGACACCTCTGAATGACCTGTCCTGATGGAGTTAGGTGTCGCACGCATTCGTGCCAAATACTACTGGCCAAAATAATTGAATTCGGTACACCATTATGTGAGGACAAGTGACGATCGCCAAGGACGCCAAATGTCCACTCTAAAACTGGCAGGCCTTCTTCAGCCACTAGAACCCTGAGAAGCCCCGTTCGAACAAGTAGGAATGGACCTGCTGGGTCTGTTCTCCACGCCCTAGCTTGGAAATCGATGGGTTGTAGTAGCGAGAAGTTACTCAAACCGATATGCCAAGACAGCCATCAAAGTAGCTTACCTGTTCCTCACCTTCATGTTGTTACGACATGGTGACCTAAAGTTGTTATTACAGGCCGAGGAACTGCATTTACAACCGATTCGACGCATTTATGAAGCTTGACCACACCTGCCACAGGATAACAACAGCTTATCACCCCCAAGCAAATAAGCTGACCGAGCGTCTCAACAAAACACTGACCGATATCTTGTCAATTTACGTAGACTAGGAGTACCGTAAATGGGACAAGATACGATTTCACGCACGAGCGATATCAGCCAGAGGGCCGAAGAAGCACGTCAGCTGGCACGATACTGCATTCAGCAACAGCAGCGCATCGATGCAGACCGATAACACTTGCGGCGAAGAAAAGTCGATTATGAACCAGGTGACAGAGTATGGATATGGACTGCCGTACGAACACCCAGCCTCTCCTAAAAGCTTCTCTGTCGTTATTTCGATCATTTCCGAGTATTTCGCCGAATCAGCCCCTTAAACTACAGGTTACGCTAGAAGAACAAGTGAGTTCATTACGATGTCGACGTCGCAGAAAAACTGTAAATGTGGACAGAATGAAGCCGGGCTTCGGCCGGCAATTAGCATTCTACTAATATAGTGTACTCAGTACCAAACAGCCGCAGATCACGGATAACACCGTCTCAACAACCTCTCCGCTCTACGGAACGGGACTATGCGTTTGGAGGGACTATGCGTTTGCGATGTGATCGGGACTATGCGTTTGCGATGTGATCGCCGCACGCGATCACATCGCATATTGCTGTTGCCAGAAAACGGAGGAAGAAGTCAAGCGCCGTTCGAGCAAGAAAGAGACCGCCTCTTGGTATCAGGAAGCAAAGCTGTGCCTATCTTTTTTACAGCGAAAGCTGTTATGAGATCATATCACCGGCCGTTTTTGGCGCCGTAGTTGTCCGCTGCCGCCGCCGCCGCTGTCGCTCCACTATCGCTCGAAAAAAAAAACTAAATAAGAAAAAAATTCCAGGATGGAGCGAGGTTCGAACCAGGGCCGCGTGGAGCCCAGTATTCAACCGCTGAGCCATGCCGGTGCTTGAAACTGCCTTGCAAAAATTCCCTATGCAGTCTTCATGTCGGGAAGGAACCACATTAACATATGTAATGTAGCGTGGCAGAAGAGTAAAAAAATTCGGCAGACCCCACGTACCGTGGGAGTCGATGTTATGCGAAGCATGCGGCGGGTAGGGGACTGTGGCGTAACTTTTTTTGCTGTGCGACACGTTACAAAATGATGCCAAAGATTTGTATAAATTTTATACGCACACATATATATGCTGCAGGGCCGCATATGCGTTATATAACCAGTTGTTTACGGTTACGTATGCAACGTGGGTATTACCAACACCACTAGCGGTAAGCTGATACGTAGTGCTTATACGTGTCTCGAGAACGCACGCACGTTTCACGAACCCGTGTACAAGTGTGCAAGAAGTTCTTGACAGTTCTTGGACAAGGGCATCATCACCGTAATCAGTGAGCACCAGCATCTGGTCGTGACTTGTTATATTATCCGGTCGTGATCGTGGTGACGAGGGGTCCATGTGTAGTGAAGTATGTGGTATAGTAGAGCTGTTGGAATTCGTGGATGCCGCGGTCATTTCGTCGACAAATTATCTGTCGACAGAGCCGGCGACATGTCGCAACCTGAAGCCACCCATCGCATTGGTGAGGTATAGGCCGTCGAGGCTGGTAGGCCTGGATAGTGCTACGTAGACCAACATCAGTGGATGGTGTTTGTCGTATTCGTAGAATACCTGGGTGTGTGTGGCCTACGTAGCCTAATCTGCAAAGCGGCTGTCAATCAATCAGGCATCATCCTCCGTCAGCATGAGGCCATCGTCCAGCATCGTAAGAAATGAAGAGGACACTGCGCCGTTCTGGTGGACGAAGTGCACTTTACGGTGCGGTGATGTGGATATCATATGTAACTTTCGTTAATGTATTCCTCCGGGGTCGAGCAATGCTTCAATATAGCTTGCTGAATCATAGAGATACAAACGTAATGTTTATTAGACTGCTATAACAGCGGAGCCGACACTGGAACTACAGACGTTAATGTGATATGACGCCAGTATCGTAGGAGTACATATCGTAAGAGTATCATGTAGCGTTTATTGCTTTCTTGTAAAATTAGATAGCCAGCACCACAACCACAACTGACGTTGCACAGATATTACGCCTGCGTAGGCTGTTTTTTCAAACCATTTTATAGACCTGGCGTGGCTCAGTGGTAGAATACCTGATAGCCATGCAGAATGCTTGGGTTCGATTCCTGCTGGGATCTTAATTTTCATACTTTCTATTCGTTGAGTAAATGCTGCCGATGCTGGTTTTCCTTAACGCTTTAGCCTTTAAGTAACCAATGTCTGTTCTCGCCGTTCCTGGGTAGATATAAACTGTCAATCACCGGTGGCGCATACCCGTGCACCGCGGCCCAATGTAAACGGGTATGTGCCACACGTGTCTAGTGGAAAGGGTTTGACGACGTACGCGACAGGATTTTAACGTTATTCATGTCATGACCCGGCAATCATATTCGTCAAATCCTCTTAACCTCCCATGCAAATCTTGGCCTACACCAAGTTAAGGAGGCGATCATGAGAGCACCCAGACGTAGGCGGCTAGATAGATAGATAGATAGATAGATAGATAGATAGATAGATACGTAGATAGAAACGCTCAAAGTGCCAGAGGTCCGCTAAGAAATGCTTCGCATTTATTAACAACCAAGTGTCACACAATGCGAATTCTGTAACCAGGCGTCACACAATGCGAATTGCGCAACGAGTGAGTTATTGAATGCTCCAAACAAAGGGGTTTAGCAGATACCACGGTTCTGCGCAGAATGACGAAAAATTGCGTAGTGGCTGCTTCCTTCGTTCACAAAAATTATAATTTATGGCGTAGTGGGTTCCGCGCAAGTGCACTTCTATTGGTTGCCAAGGAAGCCCATAAGGTTCCCATGATCCATTTTCTCAGGGTCTCCATAAAGTTAATTCCCTTTCTCTATCTCTTTCTCACGTTAGCGTATGTTACAAAGTGTGGTGGGAGAATGAAATAACGACCTGGCGTCACACAATGCGAAGTACGTAACTAGTGGGTCATTGAAAGCTTCCAGCCGATTACAAAAGGCTCAGTCATAATTCTTCATCGTCATCAGTCGTCGCATCACGAAACTGCACATAATGCCTTAAATATGGTACCTCGCTTCTCCGCAGAATGACGGGTAATGTCATGGTGGGTGCTTCCAACTTCACAAAAATTATCGTTTGTGGCGTAGTGGGTACGTTGCTAGTGTAGTTGTATTAGTAGCCACAAGAGAGTTTATGACGCCCTTTAGAAATGCCGCTCTTCGAGCTTTCGCTGTGACTGTGCTGCGCTTTCCGCGCAGGCCTGGCGTTTTTTGGACTCCGCGTTACCAACGTAACACAGTGGTCACTAATGTGACGGATGAGCAAACACTTCTCATCAGCATGGCAGCTCAGATGGTTAGACAGAACGCAGTTCACTGGCGGGCTATTTGGTGTGAATACAAAGTGCTTTTTTTAGCGCCAAACTACACCGCAAGAAAGAATGTAGGACAAAGTACTACCCAAACTTCTCGGTTACCGTAGAAGTGTCCCGCGAGTAACATTTAGCCTTCATCCAATCATACAGAAGACGTACTTGCCACCGAACTTCAGAGCGGAAAATGCGACACAGTAGCCGTACGTGACCAACGGAAGGCCTTATACTATTGAAGGGAAGAGCCACTTCTTGTGGAACGAGTCCTTTCTTCATGCAGAATGAAAGCAGCCTAGCACGACAGAGACTAAGCGCTATGTGACCGACCAGAACAGAAGGTCCTGGAGTTGACGCAGACATACAAAAGACAGGGCCCACCACAGAAGAAATATAGTTCAACACAATCCGTTGGCGGGCTAGTTGGTCTACCGTGGCCGAGAAGTAGTCTGGGTAGCTATTTGTCATTCCTTCTTTCTTGCGATGGCGTCTCACGCTAAAAATGCACTATGAATTCACACCAACTAGCCCGCTAACGCATTGCGTTGAACTACATTTATTCTGCTGTGAGCCCTGATTTTTGTGTTCCTGCATCAACTGCAGACCCTCCTGTTCTGGTGGGTGACATAAGCGTTTTTTGTGGGCCGTGCTATGATACTTTCATTTTGCATGTAGCAAGGACTCGTTCCACTCTGAGTGGCTTTTCTCTTCGGCAGTGTCAGGTCTTCCGTTGGTCACGTACTGCACCTACGTGAAATTCTCGGCTCTGAAGTTTTGTGGCAAGTGCCTATTCTGTATTACTAAATGAAGGTTCTG
Source organism: Rhipicephalus sanguineus (assembly GCF_013339695.2). Taxonomy (NCBI): domain Eukaryota; kingdom Metazoa; phylum Arthropoda; class Arachnida; order Ixodida; family Ixodidae; genus Rhipicephalus; species Rhipicephalus sanguineus. The sequence goes on from NC_051179.1 coordinate 161,014,154, forward strand.
TGCTATTCGAGGGACACTGCTACCGTTGCCGAAAAGTTTTAGTAGCCCTTGGTCCTGTATTAACGCGATGGCGTCGAAGAGCTCGCTTCGCAGAAACTCGAGTGTCGGTGTCGGCGTCGTTGGCTGTGGGCGAGAAATCATGTCCGTGACCCAAAAACCTAGAAAGATCCACACAAAATAATTAATGAAAAATATCATGTTCGAGCGAGAATCGAACCCAGGCCGTCTGCATGGCAAGCAGGTGTTCTACCTAAAAGCCTCGCTAATACTTGAAACTGCTTCAAAAAACAAAAAACACTATATGAATGTCACGTAGTGAAAGGAGGCTGCTAACACTTTGTGGCAGAAGCCAGGAATTGCGCCAGATTTAAACAAATGTGTGAATTGCGCGAAAGTGGATGTTTTAATTACAAAGCGCTCAGACATATTAATCATCATCAGTCGAAAAGCATCAACAAAGTGAGCAGCTGCGTAAGTTCACGTGTTGCCTTAGGAACGCGTAGTGGGCCCTTCGATGATTCTCAAACGGAAGAATTATTACGTAATGGGCACTCCGCATCTGGTTTTAATCATCTATTGACACCCTGAAAAAGTTCATCATATCATAACAGAGATCTGCAATTTATAATTACGAAGTTTCGCTGTCGTATTCCATCATTAAAATTTTGTTTATATAGAGCCGGCTTGGCAGCATCACCGCTTTGCTCTTATTGTAGGGAAGAGGAAACTATAGGACACTTTCTGATCTCCTGTGAAAAGTTTTGTGCATTGCGAAAGACATCGCTAGAAAAGCCGTTACGCATCGTTCGATTAGAGTTGCCAACCCTTGGGCACAGCAGCGGGAAAGTATGCGAGGCCATGCAAGATTTCATAGAACAGTCAAAGAGATTTACACAATAACTACAGCTCCAAAGATAACCAAAAGTAAAGTACAGCAAGATTCTTTTCTATATTAATTTATTGCTTATTCGATGAGAAATAATTCCACCCACCTTTTTTCTTTCTTTTGTTTTTTAATTATTATTCTCACAAAATGAACTTGTAAGAACCATCTTTGTTGTACAAAATGAGAAATTATTCTCATTTCTTGTTTTCAAATATTTTTTCTAAGCTACCCGATTCTTGGCCAAAAGCCCTGAGTGGCTGTGAGCGAGCAGTATAGGATCTACATCTACATATATTTTGCAGCACGCATTCTTTTGGTAGTTTGGAATGTCCAATGTTACGCGCGCAGACGTTTGTTTCCTTGCAGCACGGTTGAGGCATGCACCGAGGACCAAAGCTAGGCTAGCGCTTGAGAAGGCGATGCGCACGGGCCCAATTACGCTATCGCGTTTCACTCTTAAGGTGAAGCTGAAGCGTCGTCAAAGTTTTTCGTTCTTGTGGTGTCGTTTCGCGCTAAACAAGCACTACGGATTCACACTAACCAGCGCACCGACGCAATGTGTTGAATTCTGTTTCTTCTGATATGTGCACTGATTTTTGTGTGTATGGGTCAACGCCAGGACCTCCTGTTCTGGCCAGTGAAGTACCGTTTGCTGCATGTCGTGCTAGGATGCTTTCATGCTGAAGTGGCGAAAGGACTTGTTCCTCAAGAACTGGCTCTTCTCTTCGGTAGTGTAAGGCATTGCGTTGGTCACGTACGGCTCCTGCGTCGGAATTTCCACTGTGAAGTTTGGCGGCAAGTATGTCTTCTGTATGACTGGATGAAGGCTTTATGCTACTCGCGGGACACTTCTACCGTGGCCGAGAAGCAGTTGGGGTAGCGATTTGTCTTTTCTTCTTTCTTGTGGTGTCGTTTCGCGCTAAAAAAGCACTATGATTGGGAAGAAGAACGTGTGCGTGTGTAAGCCGTCAGCCACGCTATGCGACAGTGAACTCAGTTTCTTGGAAAGTGCGAGCGTGCGCTGCAGGCCCCTGTACTTATTAAAACTTCTTCCTTGCTGTTCGGCTGTTTCATAGACAGTGCAACTGTTTCCTTTGTAACTGTCACATACCCCGTGTCCCCATGTTTTTTTTTCAATGTTTACGGTCAGTGTAAACAAAGAACTAGCCATGTAAGCCGCTTCTTAAATTGGTAAACGGCGGACCCTTGCATTCTCTTACAAGTAAGCTCAACAGATCGTCTCTTAGGCCCGTATTCTGAAACGCTCCTTACCTCAGTGAGGGGGCCTTAACTGCTTGAGGACGCCTTAACACGTATTCTGGAACGCTCCTTCCTAAGGTTCCCTCACTGAGGCCCTCCTTGGTGCTCCCTCAAGTTAAGGTAGCTCTAGGGCTACCTTAAGGCCTCCTTACCTTGCTACTTGCACTGAAAGGAAGCTTCTCTGCAGTACTTTGTGAGCAACAGCGCGTCTGATTTATTATTTTTGATGGATGCCTTGCACATCTACACACGCTAGCTATAATTGTATCCCCGTCGTTGATGGAAAATTGCTTGCCAGGCGTGTTTTCTAGCGTGCGGCTGAGCGGCTGTGAAAAATTTTCGTTAAGATTGCGCAGCACGGAGAGGACAAGGCATTTTACAGGAACAGAGAAAAAAGAAGTGACTCGAGGTAAGCGAAACCCCCTCATTGTCCACCGTCTTTCAGGCATGAAAGTTCTTGTTTGGATGAGGCTAACGATATCCCTATCGAAAATTCTCATATGCTTCGTATCTAATAATGTCGTATCAACACTTATGAATCATATGTTTTCATATATGAATCATATATGATTGATATGTGAATCATATATGAATCATATGTATGATCATACGAGATTATTGGATATGTGTCATATGTGTCATATGAAATTGTTAATAATAATAATAATGTCTGGGGTTTAACGTCCCAAAACCACGATATGATTATGAGAGACGCCGTAGTGGAGGGCTCCGGAAATTTCGACCACCTGGGGTTCTTTAACGTGCACCTAAATCTAAGTACACGGGCCTCAAACATTTTCGCCTCCATCGAAAATGCAGCCGCCGCGGCCGGGATTCGATCCCGCGACCTTCGGGTCAGCAGTCGAGCGCCATAACCACTAGACCACCGTGGCGGGGCCATATGAAATTGTTCGATAAGGAAGGCTTCTAGGGGCGATATACATTCTTCAAATATTCCGACCATCTGTGACAACTCAGACTGCAACCCCGAGGCACCAAACTTAAGAAATCGTTTCCATATATGTCAATACTTTCAGGACTTGGGTTCCTGGGAACCGCTGCTGTAAGACTTTCTCGTTTTGCAAAAAAATAAAAACAGGTATATCCATCAGGGCGCGACGACCTGCTAAACGCGCCCTTGTTGTGAATTTAAGCATAATAATTTACTTGGACATAAGTACATTCAAGACAAATTTCCACCAAAGTGAGGAAATTTCGCAAGCTTAACACTGCTCGGCTATGAAAATCAATCAATCGAGGTCTTCAATTCTTTAAAGTATCTTAATTTCTTGCTCCCACAAAACAGCCCGTTGAAATGCATCAATGAACGCAGTGAGCTCCATGGTTGCTCGACTATCCAGTTTTTGTCTGCTGCAACAGGCTAAAGTTAAGTAAACGGAAAAGATTGTGCACCCGTATCACGAAAAAGCAGTGTACACGTTGTTATTCATCGTTATGCCTAAAAATTATTCCTTATTCTTCCTTGAAAACGGACGTTTACGCCGTATTTCACACGTACTCTCGATCCCAGACTTGTGAAACACGCGCCTTACCTTAATGAGGCGGCCCTTAGGAAAGGAAGGTTGAAGGAAGCTTTTAGAATACTGTCACGTGGTCGTGACGTCGCACGAGACAGCAGTCGGCGTTTGCAGAATGAAACTGTTTATTTGGGCCGAACTTGTGGCCGGGAAAATGAGAACTAGAACTACAGCAATACACGCTGTACAATGATAGCGGCGAACAGGGCGTCGTCCGTCGATCAACTGACAAGCGGTCACGCGCGTCGGCTTTTATACAGGCGCTATCGAACTTTCCAGCAATATCGCTGGTGGCGGCGTTATCTCTAGACAAAGCTGGAACATTCGCGTGCGGGGCGCAATCTTAACAAACCGATCTACTACAATCGCGACGCTTCTAGAACACCACTTCGCGGACGGCGTCGAGCGTTGATGCCGGTCAAACCCGAATACATCAAAACAAGACAAGAAGTGGGCGTGGCATTGCCCCCCTCTGAAAAGCATCGTCCCGATGCTTGTGAAAGAACATAGAAGAGAAAAAAAAGAAAAAAAAAACAAGTGCATACACAAATAAATTACAATAACAAAGGAAAAAAATAGAGTCCCCAGGCTCGCTAACGCGCAAAAAACGGCTTAAGGCGCACGACATGGACGACTTCAGGTCGCGCACGGCGCCGCTGAGAGTTCGTAATGCCGTCAGGGACAACCTCATAGTCGAGTGCGCCGAGGCGTCGAAGTACCCTGTACGGTCCGAAGTATCGTCGAAGAAGCTTCTCACTAAGTCCTCGTCGGCGTATTGGCGTCCATACCCATACACGGTCACCGGGTTGGTATTCCATGTGGCGTCGGCGAAGGTTGTAGCGGCGGCTGTCAGTCGTCTGCTGGTTCTTGATCCGTAAGCGGGCGAGCTGTCGTGCTTCTTCGGCGCGCTGTAGGTAGGTGGTCACGTCGATGTTTCCTCGTCGGTCACGTTTGGTAGCATGGCGTCGAGCGTCGTTGCCGGGCTCCGTCCGTAGACCAACTTGTATGGCGTCATCTGCGTCGTTTCCTGTACGGCCGTGTTGTACGCGAAGGTCACGTACGGAAGGATGGCGTCCCACGTCTTGTGTTCGACGTCGACGTACAGGCGCGTGCAAAAGTATACGGACCACGGGATCGCGTGGCAGAATGCATCGACGCGCCATCTACCGACGCTGCGCCTGCTGTCGAGAGCACCACTGAAGCAGCGGTGCGCATGCGCGTCCCTTCATTTCAGATGACCTCTCATGTCGCTCTGTCTGACGTGGTTATGGCGCTCGTAGACAAAACGTGAACTGGGTGTCGCTTTCGTTGATCTATCTAATCTGCGCCGTTGTTTTACGAAGCGGCTGCGGCGGGGCCGGCTCAAGCGCCGTGCGCGCGTCGCTTTTTACATCGGTCAATCAGCCTAACTAAGCATCGTAGAACCTAGTGAAGCCAAGCATACATGATTAAGTTTCTCAACCCAGCTCGTCTTTGCCGCTTTAAGCCATGTTAAGCTTAGATGTGCCAAGTTAAGCCAAAGCAAGTGTAGCCGAAACTGATTAAACCTAGTTGAGCATGGTATCTCGTAATAAAGCCAAGCATAAGTAAGTTCATTTAAGCAAATCCTAATTGAGCTTAGCCCAGCTTGCCGTTGTCATGTTAGGCCAAGTTGACCTTACATCAGCGCACTTGAGTCGAGGAAAGTATAGCCAAATCTAAGTAAGCATAGTTTATCATAGTTTCACCCGATATAGCCAAGCATATTAAGCATAAACAAGGCAAGCGTACTTGTGACCAATTAAGCCAAGTCGAATTCCCCATCAGCCTAATGAAGCCAAGCCCAGGAGGATTACCCCTGACCAAGCTGATACTAATTAGGATCATTAACGCCTAATTAGCGTAAATATGGCACTGATTAGGCCAAGCGCACCCTAGATACTGGAGTTTCACGTGGCCTATTTCCTCGACGTTAATTAAACTAATTACCCTAATTAGGTGGTGTCAAGACATGTAGAAATGAATCTGATTAGGCATACTTGAGCATGGCACTTCCAATTTAAATGATAGCGTAATTAGCTTTAATTAAGCAAACCAAATTAATCGTGTTATTTTCAAGCAATCGAAACTGATTACCTGTGAGCCCCTAGGCCACGTGGAACTCGAGTATCTAGGGTGTGCTTGGTTGATATAAGCCTAATTAGTACCATAATTAACGCTTCTTAGGCTTTAATGATCCTAATTAATCTAAGCTTTGTCAAGGGTAATCTCCTGAGCTTGGTTTCATTTGGGCTGATGGGGAATTCGACATGGCTTAATTGGTCACAAGTAGGCTTGCCTTGTTTATGCTTAATATGCTTGGCTATATCGGGTGAAACCATGATAAACTATGCTGAATTAGGTTTGGCTATACTTTCCTCGACTCAACTGTGCTCATGTAAGGTCAACTTTGCCTAATATTAAAACGGCAAGATGGGCTAAGCTTAATTTGGATTTGCTTAAATGAACTTACTTATGCTTGGCTTTATTACGAGATACCGTGCTCAACTAGGTTTAATCAGTTTCGGCTACACTTACTTCGGCTTAACTAGGCACATCTAAGCTTAACATGGCTTAAAGCGGCAAAGACGAGCTGGGTTGAGAAACTTAATCATGCATGCTTGGCTTCACTAGGCTCTACGATGCTTAGTCAGGCTGATTGACCGATGTAAAAAGCGACGCGCGCACGGCGCTTGAGCCGGCCCCGCCGCAGCCGCTTCGTAAAACAATGGCGCAGATTAGATGGAGCAACGAAAGCGACACCCAGTTGATGTTTTGTCTACGAGCGCCATAACCACGTCAGACAGAGGGACATGAGAGGCCATCTGATATGTAGGGACGCGCATGCGCACCGCTGCTTCAGTGGTGCTCTCGACAGCAGGCACAGCGTCGGTAGATGGCGCGTCGATGCATTCTGCCACGCGATCCCGTGGTCCGTATACTTTTGCACGCGCGTGTACATGGCCAGCATGTCGGCGATGGTCTTATTTAGACGCTCGGTGAGGCCGTTGGTCTGTGGGTGGTACGCGGTGGTGCGGCGGTGGCTTGTGTGGCTGTATTCCAAGATCGCCTGAGTCAGGTCAGCCGTGAACGCCGTACCTCTGTCGGTGATGAGAACCTCTGGAGCGCCGTGTCGAAGGACGATGTTCTCAACAAAGAAGTTGGCTACCTCAGCGGCACTGCCTTTGGGCAGGGCTTTTGTTTCGGCGTAGCGGGTGAGGTAGTCGGTAGCCACGACGATCCATTTATTTCCGCAAGTCGACGTTGGGAACGGCCCCAGGAGGTCCATGCCGATCTGCTGGAATGGTCGCCGAGGAGGCTCGATCGGCTGAAGGAAGCCTGCTGGTCTTGTGGGCGGTGTCTTCCGTCGCTGACAGTCTCGGCACGTCCTTAGATAGCGAGTGACGTCGGCGGCAAGGCGCGGCCAGTAGTACTTTTCTTGTACTCGTGCGAGCGTTCGGGAAAGTCCGAGGTGTCCAGCCGTTGGGTCGTCGTGCAGGGCATGCAAAATTTCTGGTCGCAGTCCCGAAGGTACAGCGATAAGGTAGCTGGCTCGGGCCGGAGTGAAGTTCTTCTTTACGAGGACGTTGTTTTTCATGGAAAATGATGCCAATCCTCGCCTGAATACTTTTGGGACAACGATGGTCCTGCCCTCCAGGTATTCCACTAGACCTTCAGTTCCGGGTCGGCTCGCTGTCGTTCGGCGAAGTCTTCGGTACTTATGGCTCCCAAGAAGCTGTCATCATCCTGGTCGTCGGGCGTTGGTGGGTCGACGGGGGCACGAGACAAGCAGTCGGCGTCGGAGTGTTTCCTTCCGGACTTGTACACGAGAGTAACGTCAAATTCTTGAAGTCTTAGGCTCCACCGTGCGAGGGGACCTGAAGGGTCCTTCAAGTTAGCTAGCCAACACAAGGCGTGATGGTCGCTCACAACTTTGAAGGGCCTGCCGTAGAGGTATGGGCGAAACTTTGACGTAGCCCAGATGATGGCGAGGCACTCCTTTTCTGTTGTGGAATAGTTCACCTCTGCTTTAGACAGCGACCGGCTAGCATAACTGATAACCCTTTCCAGTCCGCCCGTCCGCTGCACAAGGACGGCGCCGAGTCCTATGCTGCTTGCATCGGTGTGAATCTCCGTATCGGCGTATTCGTCGAAATGCGCAAGTATCGGAGGTGTCTGCAGGCGTCGTTTCAGTTCATGAAATGCGTCGACTTGCGCTGTTTGCCACCTGAATTCGACGTTGGTCTTCGTGAGCTGCGTTAGTGCTCGGCGATACGTGAAAAGTCTTTGACAAAGCGTCTGTAATAGGCGCACAAGCCGAGAAATCGGCGCACGGCCTTCTTGTCGGTGGGTGGCGGGAAAGCGGCGATGGCAGCTGTTTTCTGCGGGTCTGGGAGCACTCCAGTCTTGCTGATCACGTGACCCAAAAACAAGAGCTCCTCGTACGCGAAGCGGCACTTTTCTGGCTTCAGGGTGAGCCCGGAGTTCTTGATTGCTTGAAGTACGGATTGAAGTCGCTGGAGGTGTTCGTCGAAGTTCGAGGAATACACAACGACGTCGTCCAAGTAAACAAGGCAAGTCTGCCACTTCAAGCCAGCTAATACGGTATCCATGACTCGTTGGAAAGTCGCAGGTGCCGAGCAAAGACCGAAAGGCATGACCTTGAACTCGAACAGGCCGTCCGGTGTTATAAAGGCGGTCTTTTCTCGGTCTCTCTCGTCGACTTCAATTTGCCAGTAGCCGGTCTTGAGGTCCATCGACGAAAAGTAATTCGCGTTGTGGAGTCGATCCAGGGTGTCGTCTATCCGTGGGAGAGCGTACACGTCCTTCTTTGTGATTTTGTTCAGGCGACCGATAATCGACGCAGAAACGTAGGGTCCCATCCTTCTTCTTCACTAACACCACGGGAGACGCCCACGGGCTGTTGGACGGCTGGATGATGTCGTCGTGTAGCATTTCATCGACTTGTTTCTTCACTCTTCGGCTCTCTCC
>NC_051179.1:161322947-161402946 GCF_013339695.2 Rhipicephalus sanguineus
TGATAAGTGGGCGAAGTTCGAGAGGGGGAGATCATCGGTAAAACCGCAAACCCTCCCGTGAAAGTTCGCCCAATTACATCATTAAGAAAGACGTGAGGCTGTGTGCTTATATACAAATCAACTTTTATTTTGTTCTTTTATTTTGTTCATCTACTGTCTACAGCCACCTGCTCCATCCGGTGACTCGCTGCGAAAGAGGATGCGCGTCAAGAGCGATTGTCTTTTATTTCTTCAGTCACGTGCGAGTGACGTCATGATGACGTCACTCACATTAGCGCCACCTGCTGAGTGAGTCATACAACTAGGTGGTTACGAACCGGTCACAGAGGAAGGACAGACCCACGAGGTAGTAAAGAAGAAAGAACACCGCACAGGCGAACACGCACGAGAGTTGTCCACTCGTCAACGTCGTCTCCTTCTTCTACTGCATACCAGAGCGCGCGCAGTAAAGAAGAAAGAATGCCACACAGGCGAACACGCACGATAGTGACTCGTCAACGTCGTCTTCTTGTGCTACTGCATACCAGAACTGCATACTAGCTCGTGAGAAGCGCGCGTTCTGGTAGGCAGTAGAAGATGACGTTGACGAGTGGTTACAAACCGGTCACAGAGGAAGGACAGACCCACGTCTTAAAGAGCTTCGCCCCTAATAGATCGGCTCCAGCTAGAAAACCGCCCCTTATTTTACAGCGAAAGCTGTTATGAGATCATTTCAGCGGCCATTTTTGGCGCCGTAGTAGTCCCGCCGCCGCCGCCGGTGTCCGTAGTCACTATCGCTCGAAATGAGAAAAGAAACGAAATAAGAAAAAAAATTCCAGGATGGAACAAGGTTCTAACCTGGGGCCTCTGCGTGGGAGTCCAGTATTCAACCTCTGAGCCATGCCGGTGCTTGAAACTGCGTTGCAAAAAGGTCCCATACAGGCTTCATGTCGAGAAGAAACCACATTACCATTTGCAATATAGCGAGGTAGAAGAGTAAAATAAGCACCAAGCGTCGCACAACGCGGATTCTGTAACCAGGCGTCACACAATGCGAATTGCGCAACGAGTAGGTTGTTGAATGCTTCCAACGCATTACAAAGGGCTCCGCGATAATTCTTCATCGCATCAGGCTCAGAATCAACAAAGCGCGCATAATGCCTTACATGCGTTCAGCAGGTACCACGGCTCTCCGTAGAATGACGAAAAATGGCACAGTGCCTGCTTCCCTACTTCTCAAAAATTACAATGATTTAAAGCGTAGTGGGTTCCTCGCAAGTGCACTTGTATTGGTTGCCAAGGAAGCCCATAAGCGCATGATCCATTTCTTCGGGGTCTCAGCAATGTTCTTCGCCCCCCTCCCTCTCTGCCACGTCAACGTACGTTATACAGCACGACGGGAGAGGGAAATAGACACCGGGCGTCACCCAATGCAAATTACATAACTGGTGGGCCGTTTAAAGCTTCCAGCCCGTTACAAAGGGCTGAGCCATAATTCTTCATCGTCATCACTCGTCGCGTCAACAAAGCGCACATAATGCCTCACAGACGTGTAGCTGGTGCATCGCTTCCCCGCAGAATGACAAATAATGGCATTGCAGGTGCTTCCCAACTTCACAAATATTGTTATTTATGGCGTAGTGGGTACCTTGCTAGTGTACTTGTATTAGTAGCCCCAACAGAACTTACAACCGGCTCTAGAAACGCCACTCTTCCAGCTAGCAAAAAAAGAAAGAAACGCGAGAAGAGAGGCGTTTTCAGCTGGCCCCAGCAGCGTGCGGGATGCCCAAGAAAAGCCGTCATGCCAGAACCTTGGACTTGTGAACGCCGCTTCTGAACTGCCCAGCTGTGTCGGCCATGTGTGCGCGTCATTAAGCTCACACAGCGACGATGTGTTATGCGTGTTTAGAAATTCATGTGAATATAGCACATGCTTCGCAAGGCCGGCCACTGGGTGCGCGAAAGCGCCTTCAAAAAGATATTTGTACAACATAATTTCCTTCCTACGATAAAGCATAAATGAAGCAGAGTATTTTCAAAAAGTATACGCTAAAGCAGAAAAAAGGCCGCTATTACCGCGCTTTCACGTAACGAAATGTACATTGAGGCCAGTGCTGGGCAGTATCGAAGATACATGTATCTTAGATACTATCTTAGATACTCTATGGGTATCTTGCATCTGTATCGCGATACGTCTCTAAAGACGAGTATCTGTATCTGTACTTCCGATACATTGATAATGCATCGTGTATCTTAAGATACAAGATACTTCTATCGCAACACAACCGTGCGAAACAATAATCGCTGGCGAAGCTCCGCTTCTCAAGCTGCTACTGGTGCCAATAAGCAATCTGAATATTGACGTTATTTTATTTTTCCGCCAAAGTCATCCAGTAAGGGTAGAAGATAAGGAAGACAAGCACGCGGACGTCTGCGCCCAACCCACGTAGCTTTTGTTTTCTCGATTTGTTTTGATTTAGTTGCGCAAATGCTGCGACACTTGCTCTTAGCGACTGTCCTGCGCCGCGTACTTTCACTGCGAGCGGCGTCTATCGCGGAAATTCTGATGTTGTTACAGTGTCGTTATTGAAGATTGTCTTGGGTCTTGCTCCGTAACGAAATGGGATGTGTGCAAGAACGGGGATGCTTTGCGTCGCGTGGATTTTACATATCAGCGATTTGAAAGATCTCGTCGATGTAAGTTTGACTTGCATGCAATGAATTAACTTATATGCCAGTAGGATTCTAACAACTTTAGCCCCAGTGGTACTGATGCTAGATCTAATAGAGCAAGCGCTTACCTAACAGAAAATATCTTGGCGTACTGTCTGTTTCACTTCCATCTACATTTATCCAAGAGTGTATCAAATCATAATGACAACTAAGACAGCGGAAGTGCTTTCTTAGCTGTCATTTTGCATCACATACATTACCTTGGTCTCTGCGCTGTTTTTCCAATCTGGTCACTGCAGTATGTCTTTTATAACGTGCTCCCAAAATAGATTTCTGCTTTATTCTTCAAAGTGTCTGGTTTATTTATACTACTGTTTACACAATTCCAGATTGCCAAGGCGATTTTGAAAAAAATATACTATTATGTGGGCGTGCCTTTAGCATACAGTATAAAATATTCTGCTTACCGCTTAAGAAAATATCGAAATTGATTTTGCAATAAAATAACGGAAATCTTTAGGAGCCATCTTAAGATGTTAGGAAGGGAATTCAAGAAACGTTGTTTCACTGAATAATCCGTTTTACTCATGAGCCTCCCAATGAGCCGTTTCAGGCAATTTTCCACGGGCACTGAATTTCTATTTTGTCAACAGGTAAGTTCACGATACTTCGTGCTCATAGCTTTTAAGGGCGCCGTCTGTATTGTGTTTCTTCACTCATTCAATGTGAATCTCTGACACAAAACCACCTCTCTATTTTACTTATATTTGTTCTCCTGTTTTAGGCCTTCCTAAATATTTTTCGTATTACTAATCGCTACGTAATGGGAGCAATAGGCGGCAATAGCGCGAAGAGCGGGCGGTGTCCTGCGACGCTTTGTGCAATTATACCATACGTCTGAGACATTTCTGTGTGGCACATGTTCTCTGGTTGAGGAAAAATTACTAAAAGGTTGCACGTTAAAGAGTATATCAACAAATACTCCCGTAAGCCAGGAGCTAAATAGAACATGGAAATTCATTGCAATTTTACGTCATCTACGTATACATGAGGGGTCTTAAACTCAGCTTATAGCCGGCGGGCCGCAGTCGCGAAATTTAGCTCCAAGGGCGGGGACAGTGAAGATCGTGGGGTCGGAGAGAGTTTGAACAAAATGACGTTGCCATTTGAAAGGAAGCCTTTCACTTATCTCATATATAGGTCATTTCCGAAGGGGATTTGGAGTGAGGATTCGAGGAACATCGATACCGATGCATACAACGAGTGAAATCTGGACGCGGATTGAAATATAGAGTTTTTGTTCCACGGTTATGTTTCGGCACATAGTGAACACATGTTCCTCACGAAAGAAATGCTTGACCAATCATATCTGTGTAGCTCACGAACATACTGATTCAGAAAATAAAACAAATGGGACGGAGACGGTCATGTGTGCCGGCGGGGCCGCTAGCGAACGGTCTCAAACCCCTTTTACACCATCCGTTCCCCACCCCTCCCCCCCCCAAAAAAAATGAGAGAAAATGTCGCTACCAGCGTTGTTGCTGCTGTACACCTGTCCGGATATACGCTATTGTGCAAACTGTCTTTTACGGACAAGGTAAAAGTCCATACCGGTATTTGCACCGTCGTGCGAAGGCTTTTTATTGACGTTATCATGATTATATGGCAGCCCGCTAGCTGGTCAGCAAGCTGAGCAGCGACTCCCATCAATTGCAAAAATGACAAGCAAGCACCGCTCTCAGCGAAGTGTATAAAGAGATAAAAAGTTGTCCTTTGAACAAGCTAAAACAAGCCCCGATAAGTTGTTTTGGGGAGAAACTAATGTACTTTGAGCTAGAAGGGGCAATACTTTTGAGATACTAACAATTTCATTCAAGTGAAACAAAATAGGTCACAATTAAGACATTTTCAAGCAGACATTTTCGTGTATAGGCGTTTGCTGCTACATTATATGGATCTATAATAACAAATTTGAGAATGTATCGAAGTATCTTAAGAAACAATAGCAAATTATCGTATCGGATACAATTATTGCGGCAGTATCTTGTATCCGTATCTGCAATCATTCTTGCCTGAGTATCTTCTATCGTATCGCGATACAATTTCAAATATCTTTGCCCAGCCCTGATTGAGGCCAAATTTGTTTTCTGTTTATGCTGTTTTCTTGCTTTATTTGCTTGTTTTGATCCTCCGTCTCGATGTCGATTTGTGCGCGCTGACATATGGCACAATCGTCACATAATTATGGCCATACGATGTGAAAACATCCGCTAAGTGGCAGTGTGTGTTGTGAAGAACATGCATTTCTGTAGGATTACAATATTTTCGCTGAACACTAATGTAATAAATGTAACAGTCGTTTTCAGCTCGCTAGCGGTTAAATAAAGCCTTATTATACGATTACAAAACACTTGATTTGCGGTAATCACAGCATCACAGCCTACGCGGTTATTTCAGCACTGCTGCCCCAATCCAAGCCAAGTTGATTCATCAAAAAGAGGCGATAAATGCATGCCTTCACAGGCAGCACATGTGAGACATCCTAATAACGATACAGCGGCACGGTACGACGAATGCGGAGGTCTGCATGGGATAGCGCATGAGTTGAAGCAGACGCAATTGAAGGCGGCGCCGCAAGCAGCGCCACCGGGTGCCTTTTTGGACACGTGAAAAAAACAAAAAAACAAAAAAAATACTCTCTGACGCAACCTAAAGCTGCCTCAGGTGCGTAAAATACAATTTCGAGTATAACATAATTGTTTTTAAGCAAAATGAGTTTACCTGCAAGGATTTCTTGTCCTACCAGTAGATTGAACCACGTCGCTGTTGGGTGACGCTAGCGGTCATTATTTCACGATTTTCAACATCAAATTCAAAATATAATTCCTTTTTTATGGGACAAAATCATTCTCGTAGCCGCCGATATGACGAACGATCTTCTCATTTTCACCACAATCAGAAAAAAATTTTCCAAGCGGTAGACAGTCCCTTCAGGTCAGTTGAACATGTTGAACCACCTTGTTGAATCACCTTGTTTCTTCCGCCTCGTTGTTTTGTTCTGAATTATGTTGCCACAGTATTTATGATCTGTACACAGTATTTTGAAAATGTAAAAACGCTGGTATTGTGTCCAAGTCTTCTTTTGCCCTCATTACAAGTACGCTGTTAATTTTTGCCATGAATCATTACCAAGTCGCCCAACATTCAGTCCTAAATAGAGCAGCTGTGGTTCATCAAGAATCTAGAGCCCAGCTTGTTTAAAACAAAGTGGAGCTCACTAGCAATAACACCCTTTTACACTATAATACTAACTTGACTGACATCGAAATCTACCCGAATGGCGGTACACAAGACAAGAGAACACTTTAGGGGTTGCTTCGCATTTCTTTACATTCGTCTATTTTTCGCCGTGTGTACTTAAAGTGAAAAGTTCACAAGGAACTACTTGGCAGCCTCACAATTTTTGCATTTCTTTCATGTTTTGTTAAAAGGCCTGCAAGAAGTTTAGTGACGTGTGAGGCCCTCGCGAGCAATTCATTTTTATGGACACCGAAAGCTTAATGAACTTCTTTTTGTATAATTTCCAGGAAGACATTTCTGGCAAAGCAGCAAGAGTTGCTCGCCTACTGCTTGTGTACGAGACAGTCTATTGTGGGAACACTCTACTATGCCTCTCTGTACACTATCTCGAACATTCCTTACATCTTACAGCATTTGGGCAAATACAGGAATTGATGCAGAGTGTTATGCGTGATACTGCGTGCACCCTTTCCAGTAGCATGTGCATTTGAAAATTTCGCATTGCTCAAAATGACACTTAGTCGAACTGGCTTTATTCAGGAAACTTTATCCTAAAATGGAGAGTTAGGCGAGTTGATGTGTATTCATAGTTAAAGAATGTGCGGAGCAAAAACCCACTGCACAGAGAAATGAGAATGAAAGGCACAGGACGATGCGCTACTAGCAACTGAAGTTTAATCAAAACCACTGAAAGATGTACACACATTATGCAAAAACTACAAAATTAAAGAATCAGGCAGTCGCAGAAAGAGTAACAACATGTCTAAAAAGCCAGGCACGTGTTAAACATCAGTTGCTAATAACGCGCCATCCTGTCCACTTCATTTGTATGTGTCCCGTGGTTTTGTTTTGCCGCTTTCTTTAGCTATGAACTTATGTCCTGACTGCTTTACAGCCTCTATAAATGCGCGGTCAAATTTTATTCAACCTTATGGCATATCAAGTCCTAGGATCCAACATGCCAAGCCATCAGCCACTATTTATAGGAAATGTTTCACCTTAAGCATATGATTGCCTAATTTCAAGTTGACCTTGCAGCCATAATGCTGGGCTTAATTTTCAGTGGGTTAATTATGCATAAGCCATCAAGTAAGGAATTAAACATGAAGAACTTTAGCTTGCAGATGGCACTAGCTGGCATGGATATATTGTAAACATAGATGTACTAATTATGCATAATAGAAGTTTTGGTACATTGTAGTCATGTGATAACGCCAATTCCCAAGCAAAAATTCAGAAAAATCTGCAGCAAAATATGAAGGCAGCGTTGTCATTTCGTGGCATTGCTGAATGCTCTTATAAATCGTGGTAAGTGGTTCTACAATCAATTTTAGACTTTTCTGCAGGAAACTGAACTGTATGATCATGTGCGACACGTTTTGATGCCATAGAGCGAAGTAATGCAATAAAAAATTACAACATGCCTATCCGCATAGTTATATATTTCTTAAAAGTAAAGCTGACCTTATTCTACTAATTTAGTTGCCTTCATGTGTAGGCTGACACCAAGTTCCTTGTGCATCCCATTTCTTTGGATTCTGCTTAGTTACTGGCACTGTGAAGTGCACATATCAGTAGATATTATGAGGAGGTTTTACACACTACTTTCATGTTGCTTTACTGCTGTGAATTATATATAGTGCTTGGGCTGTACTGTATATGTTGTTCCATGTGCTCAGTATTGGGTGCAGGTTCCGTGCACAAAAATGGAAATATACATATGCTTATACTGGCATGAGGATTGCTGCTATTTTGATTCCAATTAAACAGTGCAAACACTGCTTCTTGTATCAGTTGAGGTATGACTAGTTGTCGTGCATGCAAATGGAAGAAATGAACGTATCCCAAAACATAATGGTGAGACACTGCTCACACAATGTAACGGCCTGTGTTTTATTACGAAACAAGTAGAACAGATGATTTACACATTGTAACACATTGTGGAAGAGATATAGGTGACAGACAGTTAGGCAATAAGTCATCACTGTGTTCTAACGTATGTTGGGTGATATTTCATCAATCGTAGCATAATTGAAGGTGCCTGTTGTATAAGTGTACTTCAAAATAATCTGCAGGCGAACGAGGTAGTGCACATATGACCGAGTTTTTCCAGTTTTGTACCTATTTGCTATAGTCCTCGTGTTTCTGTATTATGTATGTAAAATTCTTAATTGCGAACAAGGCAACCTGTCTACTCCTGTGAATATAGTATTCTAGCAATTCAAGCGAACCATTATTTTCTGAAGAACAGCTGTTTCATTGAGGAGGATTGTAATAATATTTTTTTTAAATTCGTACTGCGTCATCTGTGCAAGGGGAGTGGCAAGTAAAAATGGGTCTTCACAAGGGAGAAGTACAAGTGCATTACCTTTTTTTTATTTTGCGGGAGACATGTCTCTAGCAAATTTGTGGAAGTTGCGCTTGACGAACGTTACTAGATTAGCTTGACATCGGGCCACGCTTTCGGCATTTTTTAACGCGGTGGTGTGATGCCTAATAATAACGGTTAATTAGTAAGATAGTAAGTATTCTCCGAATAGAAAAGCAAATAAATAGAAAATGTCAGTTATAGAGAACCACTGTATGCCAAGCTAAAACGCGAATTGCAAATAAGTGCTAATTGTGGAAATAGATTATCGTTCAAATGTTGAGAAGGCGCTGTTGCCCCTGCGTGCAGCTCGCGACAGTAGGCGCTCTTGAAATGCACCTAATGTAGGTGCGTCACAATATCCTTATAAGTGTGGCGTCTGCGTGTGTAAATTCTATATGCTATGGGAGCGGCAGCCGCGAGCGCGCCGACGGTAGAAGAGAACGATGGACACGGACACGCTGGCGGCTCGCGCTCAGTGGCCGTTAATAATGAGTCGCGGCCGAATCTTGGAATGATAAAGACGTCTTGCTCAGTGTATTGTCCTCGTCTCTGAGGGGTTCTGCGCGGCGGCTGCCCAAGACCCCTACAATGCAAACACAGGCCGTCTTAGAACAACTCAGAACACGCTGCTGCCCCTGGACGCGTGCAACTGGCAGCAGAAATTACTAAAATTGGCCCACAGCATACGCCCATGGAATGCACATACGTTCCGCCAACTGAAGATACCTTTGTCACGCTGGTATGCACGAATTTTGGGGCGAGCAAAGCATTGTCAATGTATGGAGAAGCAGTCAAGAGGGCACACGTTTGTCATTTTTATAACGGCACGACATGGCGAACCGACGAATTAGGAGCCGAAGGTGTTCACTTCGACCTGCATGACGCCCCACAAACTATGTAGTGGCCTTACATAAGCTCAAACACAGGCCGATGGTTGTTCCTTGAAGATGACTGGAAGCAAAAGTACTCTCAGTGAGTTGACAGTGAAATTCAGGTTATGATTTCGCCCTTACCGCTGAATCCATCTTCGGGATATCTTTGACTTGAAGTGTATTATCCAAAGGTTAAATGATCGCGGGCATTCTCTGTCGAAAGAATAATCGTGGTAACACTCTAGGCTATAATCCAAGCCTCATGGTTCACAAGAGACCGCTCTCCGGCCTGGTAATTAAGAACCTGCTTACAACTCGATCTGCATACGCACTGATCAAGTCAGCACGAGATCCGTGGCGTTAGAACTCAACGCCACACACAAGATTTGTAAGATTGAAGCCACGATTATGACACTCAAAATTAATCGGAACTAGCGAGGCACAAGAGGCTGCGATGCCGAAAAGGCAGTGTGGCCAAATTTATGTTACCCTCGAACGTGCGCGGTCGCGCTGAGTTCAGCAGACGGTAGTTTCCAGTCTGTTTATTTACCTACAAGAACTATTGTACACAGTGCCAACGGGAACAAGCGCAGCAGATCCGAACACCGCTCTTGATTTATCTCAGCTATTGGCCAATAAGGATGCCATGTCTCTTGCGACGCGGAAATACAGATCTGTGACGTCAAGTGGCAGACGCCCCGCCAATCGACAAGAGTGAGGCGCCTGAGAAAACAAGGCGCCTGAGGAAACGGCAACTTCGCGCTCCGCTTGTAGCCTGAGCAGTCCATAGCTTTGTAAGCTTTCCGCAGGATGTGTTTTTTCAACAAGCCCGAGAGGTGCTTCATGAGCACTTTAAGTTATACATATTTGTTTTCAACAATATAGGCCTACGTGCGAGAGTTTTTTTGCTGCTACCACTAGATTGACTACAACGCTGTTCGGTGACGCTAGCGGTCATACTTTCACGACTTTCAGAGCCAAATAAACATACAATTCACTTTGTATTGGACAAAAGCATGCTCGTTACCGCCGTTGTGACAAACAATCCCGTTTTCACCACAATAAATTTTTTTTCTGAGCGGCAGACAGCCTTTTTAAGTAGTACTTTTAAGCATCACGCAATTCAGAAAAAAAGTGTGCTACGAGCATAGGGCGGCACTGTAAGAGAATTCTCATTCACACAAACTCACCACAATTTTTTTCAGTCTTCGCACTCACGCTCACACTCACGGCAACTCATACTCATATGCACTCGCTCAAATCCATACTCATGCCTACTCACACTCATACGCACTCACTCGCGTTCATACTCACGCCTACTCGCCTTCATGGGCACTCACTCACTTTCGTACTCACGCCTACTCACACTCATACGCACTCACTCACGTTCATACTCACGCGCACTCTAACCCATTGGCAGTCGCTCGCGTTCATACTCGCACCTACTCACACTCACTCGCGTTCATACTAACGTGTACTCAAAATCATAGGCTCTCAACCTCGTTCATACTCATGTGTACTCACTCATACGTACTTACGTTCATACTCACGCCACTCGCACTCATACGTACTCACTCACGTTCGTACTCACGCCAAGTAAAAGTCATACTCACACCTACTCCCACTCATAGGCACTCACTCGCGTTTATATTCACACTAATATGCACGCACTCGAGTTCATACTCAGACCAAGTGAAGCTCACACAGGTTGATATTCACGCCTACTCACACTCATAGGCACTCGCACTCACTTACGTTCATGCTCACACCTCACGCCCATTGGTACTCACTCGCGTTCATACTCACGCCCATTGACGCTCATAAGTACTTACTCAGGTTCACTCACGCCCACTCACACCCATCGGCACTCATTCCAGTTCATACTCACGCCCACTCACACTCATAAGTGTTCACTCACACACGTTCACTAAAGCCTCTTACACTCATTGATACTCACTCACGTTCACACTCACGTACACTCACTCATAGCACTTACTCACGGCTACTCGTACTCACTCATGTTCACAGTCACAATATGTCGCGCTCAGAAACATTCACTCACGTACATACTAAAGCCTGCTCACGCCAATTGGTACTCACTCGCGTTTATGCTCAAGCCCACTCACCATCATAAGTGCTCACATCATACTCATGTCTACTCACAATCATGCGCACTCGCCCACGTTCATACTCATACCTGCTCATACCCATCGGTACTCACTCGCCTTCAGTTCATACACGCGCCCACTCTCACTGATAACTATTCACTCACGCCTACTCACACCCATTGGTGCTCCCGTTCGTACTCACACCTACTCACAGCCATTTGTACTCACGTTCACACACGTCTCCTCACTCCCATGGGTACACATTCCCATTCATACTCACACTTACTGCGCTCCTAAGCTACGTTCATACTCATGTCTGCTCACATCCCTCGTCACTCACTCATACTCACACTCAAGCCTTTGAAATGAGTGTACTCATGAATCAACATACCAAGCTTTCTGCTCTGCTCACACTCACAGGCGGCCCCTGACGTTCATACTGAAGTACACTACCGTTTACACACACTCGCTTTTAGACCTCTACTAGCTCCCGTCTTCGATCATTACTACTCACACCCACTCAACTTCTCGGGTATCATTCACATCTTTCTGCCACACTGGACGTTTTGTATGATACGAATGGGATGACATTCGCATCTAAGCTGATCTCTCAGATATTCTTATTCTATCCGAAGATGCAGGTGTGTAATAGATAGTCTTAGGGACAAACCCTGGGTATGAACACTCGTTCAATGAAATGTCCGATGTATATGTTTTATATTGGATGTCTGACAGATTTTCGCCGTCAGAAATCTCAGAACAGACACCGGCATAGGCTAGAGCGGAATCCTGTGGAGCGTTACATCGACTAAAAGTAAAAGCTTCTTAATTCGGATTTCG
This sequence comes from Rhipicephalus sanguineus, assembly GCF_013339695.2. Lineage (NCBI taxonomy): Eukaryota > Metazoa > Arthropoda > Arachnida > Ixodida > Ixodidae > Rhipicephalus > Rhipicephalus sanguineus. The sequence continues at coordinate 161,335,091 of NC_051179.1, forward strand.
CGGAACTGGAAAAACGTTCAAATTAACGGAATGCCGAATTATCGAAAGTACCCAGACAACGATAAACAAGTGTCTATTATACCAATGCACTTGCATTTTCTTGAATACGTAAATTCATGGTGCATATTTCGCATAAGAGTAAGATAAATGCCGCAAATTTCCCCTGTTTTTTCTACTGTTTATTAATGACATAGTGCTACACATACCAGTTAAAATTAGGCTGTTTGCAGATGACTGCATACTCTACCATAAAATCCGCAGCGAGGCAGATCAGGCTATTCTAAATTCATCTTTATCAGTTATAGCTACTTGGTGTTTAGAATGGCAAATGAGCATTAACCTCAGAAAAACAGTGTCGATGACCATAACACGCAAAAAGAAGTCGTTACCTTCTGTGTACATCCTTAATGACCATAATTTATTGTCTCTTGCGCAATTTAATTGCCTCGGTTTAGTGATCACGTCGTACCTTAGGTAGAATAAACATGTAGTTCACATAAAAAAGGTCATAACGAGACTTGGCTACCTCAGAAGAACCTTGGCTAAACCTACGAGTAATATAAAATTGTTGGCTTGCAGGACATTCATAAGACCATTACTTGACTACGCTACTGCTGTCTGGGGCCCTTACACCCAATCAAACGTAAGCGAAAACGAAAACATACAGCGGAAGGCAGTCTGATTTATCTCTAATTCTTACCGTCGTCACACATCCGTAAGTGTTCTTTTACAGGACGCGAACCTCGAAACTCCAGAGATATGACGCTATCGAGAGGTTTAAGATGTTATACTAAATCATCGTGAACATGTCAAAATAGATAGAGAATTGTATATTAAACCGTTTAGTCGGCGCCCAACCCGTTCATCTCATTCGTTAAAATTAACCGAATGCTCGTGCCGAACCAACTTGTTCAAACAATTGTTCTCCCCCAATACAATCCATTAATGGAACGCATTGCCCGAAAATATACTACAGAGCTCAACCATGTCGTCGTTCATGCACACTGTCGCTTATTTATGACCTGAGGCGTTTCCCATACCGTCTGTCGCTATCCAGATGGCGTGCGATATTGAAAGAAGAGCCGTTACACCCTTGTTCTTGTTGTCGAGCAGACTACTGTGTGAAGATGCGCTCTTTTACACATTCTTGTGCCTTTTTTCCCCTTGTAGTTATTTTTACTTGTCCTAAATTCAAAATTCCACTCTGTGATCTCTGTATTTTCTTGCCAGTATTTTCACCTGTATTATCGTGCGTATTTTACTGGGTTTTATTGTTTCCTGTGTTTCACATGCTGTAATGATTATTCAACACTGCTTTTAGCGTTATTTCACAGATTTGTTTCGAATTGTTGTGACAGACTGCTCAACATTATATTTTTTTTGTACAATCCACTCCTGCCTATGGCTTGTAACACAAGTTTGCAGTATTAAATAAATAAAACAAATAAAACGATCAGTGCTAAAAAGCTCGCTTTATCAGGGACGAATAGACCCGGCGATTTCTGCCTTTTCAGTGGCATTCTCCCTTCATCTCTCACTTCCTGTGCATTGGACTGTTTTATTACACATCCTCAAATGGTCTCTTGATGGTTCTCTTGTTTCTATATACTGCAAATGGGGACACGTGCGTGTGCACTTTCGGGGGGCACACCCAAGGGCATAACCGTGGCTTCCGAGATAGCTACGGTAATCGCCGAGGCCACAGACAAAACAAATCTAAATGATGTCACGGTCAACATTTTGCGATTTACTTGTATGATGCACGTGTTAGCTAGTTAGAACCGGAACTCTGATCCACAAAGCGTGCGTGCGCGATGCTATATATGGTGATGAGCGACTCAGATTATAGACCTTTCCACGGAAGAGAAAAATTACACCATCTCTCACTAAAGGGAACCATGTGGGAATGTGAAGCAGCGCATGGGTTGACTAAAAGTTCCGATCGTCACGGACACCTCGCCCGATGCTAGCGCGGCCTTGCAAGTAGAGCACACCATGAATTCACTGTAGTTGCTTTTGCTTTTATTCGTCCCGAACTCTTGTTGGAGCACGCCACACGGGTTCATCGCGCGCCTGCAGAATCTAGTTCCCCGACGCCATCACGTGATTGCTGAGAGAGTGTAAGGGGTATAGGCCAAAGCGTGTTACCCAGCCCCTTACACAGGCCCGAACGCGCTAGCGCGTGCCAGCGCACATGGTTTTGTCTGTGTTACGCCAAGCTAGGACAGCATACGGCAGCTTGGGCCCCTCAAGTACTCTGCACATATCATCATCAAAGCGGTCGAAGAACAAGAGGAAGAAGACTTATCCTTGGCGCGAGCGCGCACTCAGAAGGGTATGCTGGGTGCGACGGTCGCCAATGGAACTACGGCCAAAGCCCAGCGCAAAAGCTGCTTCGCATTCTAAAAACGGCGCCATGCTGGGCTCCGCGCGGGAGTAGGTCACAGCCTGCGCACGTCACAGCCTCGGCAGTGCTTTTTTTTGGGGGGGGGGGGGTCACACCTATTTAGCGCAGGCCATCGATGATTATAGCGCCGCCTGTGAAAAGCCGTCTGTGATAACGCGTCTTTAGTCTGCCTCTAGCTGCTCACTCCCTGTTACACGGCACGCAGCGCGGTCAGAGCCTCTGCTGAGGTTCATAGTCTTGGTTGCCACGGTTCTCGTCGGGGCTACGCAAAACAACAGAACAGCCGCATCATTACCCTTTCTCATGCGACCGGCTGTGGAGAACGCGGTACTTCTCTGACCCATACGCTCGCAACGGCCCGTATCTAGCGCTCTCGCCTTTCTGCTTCGTACGACAACTATTCAAAGTCGGTAAAACTGAAAGGTATTATTCAGTTTACGTCCGTGACGGTTCACAACGCAACAGTAGCGTCGATAGCGGCGTCTCTTTGCAGCGTGCGGAGCGGTCTGATCTGCTGTGGTGTTCGCCGTCGTTCTGGCGAGTGGTTCAGCAAGCATTTCATGGCGGTTCGGTGGTGCGTTAGACTAGCGGATGGAATCCACAGCTGTCTGTCTCAGCGTTAAATGCGCAAACACACGCAACATTAAGCTCAATCCTTGTGTCGCACTCGCTAGTTGCACCTGGCCCGACCGCAAACTGTGGAAGGAGTCGGTCTTTGTACTACCCTATACTGCTCCGCCAAGTGGCGCCACGCGCCTTGCGAAACTCCAGAGTCTGACGTCTATCCATCTCGCCCCCACGCCAGAGTCGCGTAAAGCGCAAGCCGACTATACACTTCATGCTTCAGGCACCGCGCAGCGTAAGCAATTTGTTCACGCAAACGAAGCGTTGGACGTACAGAGGCCTGCTTTATTTTTTGCAAAACAAAACAGGAGGCCTGCCAGTCGCACATCGAGACAGCCGTCGACCGATACACCGGTCACAAAGCTAAGCTTTAAAGCCCATGTAGCCCACAGTCGGCGTGAAGTGACGCCTCTTGGGCGTACCAAAGCGCTCGCTGCGTGTTTTGATTACAACCCGACATAGAGCAGTGGCGAATCATCGTGTATGGAAACTGAGCCACTTGACCGCCGACGTGCCATGAGCCACGAATCAATTGCCGAGGTGCCTGTTAATGCCGTTTGAACTGGTTTGGACGCCCGCAAACAAGAATTACCAGCGCTTCGCGCGTTCTTCCGTGCACCACGGGTCCGCAAATGGTGCAAGTTTCATGGCGAATATTCATCATCATCATCATCAGCCTGTCTACGCCCACTGCAGGGCAAAGGCCTCTCCCATGTTCCGCCAATCAACCCGGTCCTGTGCTTTCTGCTGCCACGTTATACCTGCAAATTTCTTAATCTCATCTACCCACCTAATTTTTTGTCTCCCCCTCACGCGTTTGCCATCCCTTGGAATCCAGTCAGTTACCCTCAATGACCACCGGTTATCCTGCCGACGTGCTACGTGGCCGGCCCATATCCATTTCTTCTTCTTAACTTCAACTATGATATCCTTAACCCCCGTTTGTTCCCTGACCCACTCTGCTCTCTTCCTGTCTCTTAAGGTTACACCTATCATTTTTCTTTCCATCGCTCGCTGCGTCGTCCTCAATTTAAGTTTAACCCTCTTTGTAAGTCTCCAGGTTTCTGCTCCGTAGGTAAGTACCGGTAAGATGCAGCTGTTATATACCTTCCTCTTGAGAGATATTGGTAGACTACCATTCATGATTTGATAGTGCTTGCCGAATGAGCCCCATCCCATCCTTATTCTTCTAGTTATTTCACTCTCATGGTTCGGCTCCGCGGTTACTACCTGTCCTAAGTAGACGTACTCCTTTACAACTTCCAGCGTCTCGCCACCTATCGCAAAGCGCTGTTCTCTGCCAAGATTGTTCCACATTACTTTAGTTTTATGCATATTAATTTTCAGACCTACTCTTCTACTTTCCGTATCCAGTTCAGTAATCATGAGCTGTAATTCGTCTCCCGCGTTACTCATCAATGCAATGTCATCAGCGAATCGCAGGTTACTGAGATACTCTCCATTATCTCTTATCCCTAATTCTTCCCAATAGAGGGCCCTGAAAACCTCCTGTAAACACGCGGTGAATAGCATTGGAGAGATCGTGTCTCCCTGTCGTACGTCCTTCTTTATTGGGATTCTGTCGCTTTCTTTATGAAGGACTATAGTGGCTGTGGATGCGCTGTAGATGTCTTCCATTATGTTTATATAGGCTTCGTCGATGCCCTGATTCCGCAGTGCTTGCATGACTGCTGATGTCTCCACCGAATCAAATGCCTTCTCGTAATCTATGAAGGCTATGTATAGGGGTTGGTTGTATTCCGCGCATTTCTCTATCGCCTGATTGATAGTATGAATATGGTCTATTGTTGAGAAGCCTGTACGAAATCCTTCCTGGTCCCTTGGTTGATTAAACTCTAATGTCCTATTAATTCTGTTAGCAATTACTTTTGTGAATAGCTTGTAGACAACGGACAGTAAGCTGATGCGCCTGTAATTTTTCAGGTCCTTGACGTCCCCTTTCTTATGGATCAAGATGATGTTGGCATTCTTCCAAGATTCTGGTATCCTCCCTGTCGAGAGACACTTCGAATACAGGGTGGCCAGTTTCTCTAACATAATCTCTCCACCGGTTAAAGCCGCGTACCTATTCTGAAGTGAAACTCTGAATTCCTGTACTTTCCCTCGCAGAGCTAGTTCATTAATCGGCTTCTTGCGTATCAGTTTCTGCCGTTCCTTTCTCACGTCCAGTTGAATTCTAGATCTTACCATTCTATGGTCACTGCATCGGATCTTGTTAACTACTTCCACATCCTGTATAATGCCCGGGTGGTCGCACATTATGAAGTCTATTTCATTTTTAGTTTCGCCATTAGGACTCCTCCACGTCCACTTACGAGTAGTCCGTTTTCTGTAGAAGGTATTCAAGATCCGTAAATTATTGCGTTCTGCGAACTCTACTAGTAACTCCCCTCTGGCATTTCTAGAGCCGATGCCATATTCCCCAACTGCATGATCTCCAGCCTTCTTCTTGCCTACTTTTGCATTAAAGTCGCCCATCAGTACGGTATACTGTGTCTTTACCCTACTCATTGCTGATTCTACGTCTTCGTAGAAGCGTTCAACCAGTTGATCATCATGGCTCGATGTAGGCGCGTAGGCCTGTATCACCTTCATCCTGTACCTCTTATTAAACTTAATCACGATACATAAAACCCTCTCATTAATGCTATAATATTCCTCTATATTGCCAGCTATATTTTTATGAATAAGGAACAGCACTCCTAGTTCTCTTCTGTCAGCTAAACCACGATAGCATAGGACGTGTCCGTTCTTCAGCACTGTATAAGCCTCCTGTGGTCTCCTAACCTCACTGAGCCCTATTACATCCCATTTAACACCCTCTAATTCCTCAATAGTACAGCTAGACTCGCCTCACTAGATAAAGTTCTAGCGTTATATGTAGCGAAGTTAAGATTCCAATGGCGGCCTGTCCGGACCCAGAGATTCTTAGCACCCTCTGCTGCGTCGCAGGTCTGACCGCCGCCTTGGTCAGTTGCTTCGCAGCCGCTGGGGCCTGAGGGCCGAGGATTAATTGGTGTATTCATGTGGGAGGCGAATATTACACGACGAGTTTTCAGTGCAGCTGTCAGTCACGTTTGTCTCTTCCTAGCTGCAGACACCCGATGTGCGGATGTGGCGTGAAATGGCTTCGTTAAATGGAAAATGCAGTGCAAATTTCCTTGTTTAATGAAATATATTAGTTGCTACTGTGGCTAAAACGGGAGATGGTTGCCATCGTTCTGGCCACTCGCGGAACCCCAAGATGCCCTTCGCGGAACCGCTTGGTTCCGCGCAACCCAATTTGAGACACACTGTACAGGCCAGGCTTGAAGCGCAGACTACCAGGTTAAAAAAGGCGTTGTACCCGGATGAGGTTATTTGCTCAGTTGCTGAAAAGGCCCTTGCATTCGTCACTACTGGTAAAAATAACAACCCTCGAGGTCGAGTGGGAGCTTGGAAAGACGGGCTGTCATTCTCTATATCCACAACGTCTCTCATAGAATTAAGGAAGTCATGTCAAAGTTTGACGTAGGAGTTATATTTTCAGCGCCAAACAAGCTAAAAGTGATTTGCAAAAGGATAAACAATAGTGAAAGCGGAAGGAAGGAAACGGGCTGTAGCGGTAGGAACAAAAACAAATTTGTCGAATGCTTAAAAGGCGTTGTTTACGGCAGCCCCCTTTCCTGAAATAGAAAGTACACAGGCCAAACCGGAAGGTGCAATAATGGCAGACTAAAAGAGCATAATTACGCTGTATCGCTGTAAACACACCCTGGCCATTTGGCTTCCCAGTGCGCAGAATGTAAGTGCACGGCGAAGTTCCCTGAAACAAAAGTTTTGGAGCGATTTTGATCAGACAGAGAGGGAAATTGCCGCAGCATCTTACATGCATACCAGCGAAGGGTGGTTAGCACTCCCTCGATCGCCCTTTCTCAAAATGAATTAGCTTTTTGAAGGAAACCATATCGCCGCATACGTAATTCTTGACACGTTTCGGTGGCATTGTTTGACGCCCTAATTTGTTTTGTTTTTCTTATTTTGTGTTCTACTGTTTTATCCCTAAATCCCACCCCACCACCGCCTTCTTTTCGTGTCCCTTTTTTTCTCGTAAACTAGGCTTTCCATGATCGAAAAAAAATAGTTGTTAGTTTGCGCATGACCCTGCGTTTTTTCTGGTCTGTGTCTACCTGCAGCGCATCACAAGCATGAAGACGTACCAACTAGCTCCTATTGCCGGATTAGTACCAGTTCGAGAGCCCGTGCTATATCGTATAATACGTCTCATCTCAACGCAGATGGCATCCGTGCGCTTTCGGTGTCGTTGGGGCGGTTGCACTCACATGTGTTTATCTGAGTATTTAAGGGCAGGTTATGTTTGCAAAACACGCGATAAATTACTCGTCGCGGCGTGCACATGACTTCTGATGGGTGCGCTTTTTGCCGGATATGCCGCGCAAAGCCGGGCTTGCCTCGGGAACAATTTTTTTATTTTAGGAGCTGGCTCGCCAGATTCTTAAGCTGGGGCAAAGTCTCACGCCGTAGGCGTAACGTTAGTCACAGAGGCGATCGCTGCCGGCGCACCTCGCGCGAGAGAATTCTTCTTCCTAATTGTTCTTCAAGCGCCTTGATGATGATATTAACGCAGGCCAAAGCACATATAGCATAGCCAACTGTAGCATGTGAACGCTCACCCGAAAGAGAAGTCTTCTTCCTCTTGTTCTTCGAGAGCCTTGATGATGATAATAACACTGGCAAAACCACATATAGCACAACTAACTGTAGCATGTGGCGCTCGCTCCACTCCGGCACTGCGCTTCGATACTAATAACATGAACGAAGAAAATAAGGCGGGGGTCGCAAGGCAGCAGCACGCGGGCTCGCCGCCAAGACCCTGCGAAGAGAGGTCTCAACGCCGCAGAGAGACATCAGAGTCCAGCCGTCCCCGACATACAAGCCCGGGAAACTGAAGCAGCGCGAAAGCGGCGGCAAGAGAACATTGAAGAGTTACGGGCGCGGGATGCAGCGGTTAAGAGCCGAAAGTGGTCACTACCTGAAGTTGGTGGCGCTGACGCGCGCTTCAAGCGCGATTTCCTCGACCATACGTTCGGCCACAGCTGCAAGGTCTGCCACCGCGTGTGGTTCGACAAGAACCTGACCACAATCGTTACTATAACGACGTGTGACGTGTTTATATGACAGTATACAAATTGTACGGTTTACCCGAATTCACGGTTTACCCGGTTGACTTCGTGGATATGGCGTGATTTTTCAGAAGTCATTCATTCGCGCATGTCCTGTGACTATTACTAAACGAAGTTCCCGCCTTCTTTTTAAAATTTGTTTTCGTTGAGAAATTGTCTAAACCAAAAAGAAACTCGTGAAATAGGTGTACATAGTTGCGGTGCGTTGCATAAAGAGTGTTTTTAAATCCAAAACCCTCACTTATATTCTTACTCACTAGGGCTCGCTCACGTTCATTCTCATTTCCAGTCGAAGTCGTCAATACTCACATTCATCGCACTCACTCAAGTATATAACCACGCCTAGTCACACTCATCGGAACTCACAGAAATGAATACTCACGTGTACTCGCAATCATCGGCGCTCGTTCATATTTATCCCCATCCTCCTCACACTCCTCGGTGCTCACTCAATTCCTTACTTAATGCACTCGTCCTCATTGATACTCACCCACTTTCATGCTGACTGTTACGCTCATAGGTACTCACTCTCATTTCCACCCACACTCTTCAATACTTCCATTGATATTCACGTCTACTCACGCTCATGAGTACTCTCTCAAATTTATACTCACGTCCACTCACACTCATCGGTCATCACACAAGTTATACTCACGGAAACTCACGCTCATTGGTGCTCACACGCGTTCATTCTCACGTCCACTCACACTCGTCGATACTCACTCACATTCATTCAACTCACGTCTACTCGCACTCATCGGTACTCACTCACGTTCATACTCACGTCCACTCACACTCGTCGATGCTCACATTCACACTCACGTCTACCCACGCTCATGAGTACTCACTGACGTAACTGACGTTACGTGAGTGCATAGGCGTATCTACCGGGGGGCAAGGGGGCGCAGCCCCCCCACTGAGAATTGTTGGGGGGGGGCCGAGCCCCCCCACTTTCGACAGTGGTTATTGTCGGCTGCAGACTGGGAAACCGACAAGTCAGACACAGTTTTACTTGAACGCAGCAATAAAGTAATTTTATAATAAAATCTGTCCTACGACTCTGCGGTGACGACTGTCCACTGAATAGGTGACGACTGTCCACTGAATAGGCAGCCCGCACCTGCGGTGCGGGCTGCCTATTCCATGCTTGTGCGTCTTGCGCTCGAGCATTGCAGAGGAGGCTATCGCTCAGCAGGGGCCCTGTAGCATTACAACAATCTGTCATGATTTTATTTTGTCCTGCCTGGCCTGAAATTTAAGTAATCCGCGACGCAAATACGGGCGGGAATCAGTAAACGTTTTATAGCCCGATCAAACGCTCTCCTTTTTCAGAAAATTCAGTTTCTTTGAAACGGATAGCATCGCCACTGCTCCATATTCAAGCTGCTGTGTGTTGATGAGTGTGCAGAAGTTTCCAGTATTTTAGTTTTGCCTAGCCAGGACAGTTAAAATAGATTCCCACTTTAGCCTCCGATTAGCCTGCTTCATTTGACTTATCATATGGTAGCCTGCAGCAGTGTTGTACACGTTCCTCTAAATCAGGAACGAAAGTTCGTTCCTCGTTCCTTCCCAATCTTGGAACGAGTTCCCGTTACAAGTTCCTTTAATGCGAAAGGAACTCGTTCCAGTTACATTTCGAAAATTGGAACGTGTCGTTACATTAACGTTACATTTGAATTTTTAATCAAAATGTAGTGCCGCATAACCTTGAGGCGAAATAAAGTGAGCAATTTAAGGCTAACATTGAGCTACATATATTTTACGAATTTGACATCGCCGGCAGTAGGTTATATGTAGATAAAATGAATATAAAGAAACGCTCCTAGACGAATTTTTTTAGAGACCACCGGCCATACTACAGACACGTCTAACTGCAACTTTCGGGCTCGTCTATTACAAGTTCAACACATGGGGCACTTTCCACGTCAGCCTTCAAATGCGCCGTCAGAATACTGCGGTTCAGATATTCAGATCGAAATTCCCACACATGCACATTCCCACACATGCACCAATATAAATAAGCTTCTTGCACAGGAAACCACATCGAAAAGAACAATGCATGCTCGTTTAATGAGTGCTGATTCAATATCGCAATGTTAGTAGAAAATAATGTCCAGGACAGATATTCGCAACTTAATAAAGCCCCTTGTTCGCACTCAGCAAGAATTGCATCTCGACGTTGGTATCCGACTGAGGAACCTGTTTTCTCGTCAGCACTTCGTTGGCAATGTTGAACAGCCGTTCGATCAAGTGTGTGAGGGTACTGCCGTGTTGTACACAAATAGGGACAAGTCAACCGTGGTCATATTTGCAAGGGCAGGCTCAGCGGGTGCAACGAGAATGTAGCGCTAGATGTACGCGTATCGTTTATTGCATGACAGACGTTATCGGCGCGGCAGCTGTCGAACTGAACTAGAATTAAACTTATAGACCGATAGACGGGGAGATAACTCGCATGTTCAAGGGATCCTGCCCAAACGAAACCATCGAAGGCACCAGACAGGCGTCACTGCAGCACCCGCGCCCTCTGCGTTTCGGTCCTCTTCCCCGCTATCCACGCAACCGGGTGTCAAAAGACAGATTGGTCGATAGCTGCCGGCGGCATGCACGAGATACTAAAGGGACGATAGAGCCGGCCGCTAAAGACCACGCAACGAGTGAAACGTTCCCAGGAACTGGGCTGAAGCTTCCCTGTCGGCAGCTCACTCATTTTCTGCGGTCCCTGGCGTTGTGATTGGCTCCTCTGTCCCATGCGCGTCAAACACCAGATTAGCGAAGATGATACGCGCCGTTCGAAAACTCCGCGGAACCACACGTAGGCGCCTCGAATGCGGTAAGTGGGCTCCCCCACTTCTCGCTTTGCCGACAAGGCCACGGGGACGCGCAGCAGAACCAGCCGAATAGGCAGCCCCCCCCCCCCCCCCCCACACACACACAAAAGCTAGGGTTGACGCTTGGGCAAGTTGGTGTGGGTTCATCTCATTTTGAAATGAATCCACACCAACAAACATTTTGAAATAAAAAAAGCTACTTTCGAGTTGGCCGAACAAAATGCCCTTTCCTGGCGGTTCAATGCGGTTACAATGCAAGCATTACAATGCGGTTCGATGATTCTCGAGTCGAATGTCAAGTAAAAGTTCTCCGAGGTGTGTCTACACTCCGGAACGGTCCGTGATTGCTGTCAGACTGGCTCAGACACAAAGAAAAAAAAAATCAGCTGTTCCTCCCGCGCGTGGTCGGTCTTGAACACCGTGGTCTTGACATCGCGCGCTTCCCTGCGCCCCCGGCGGGCATAGTCAAGTGAGAGGCAAGCTTTAGGTTCTTGCGCCTCACATGGTCGCCCAACCGACCTGTTTTGCATGATGTGCTGCGTGCGTGCGCCTGTTCAATTGCCGAGGAACGTTTACAGAAGGAACGCCGTTCCCTCTGCCGTTCCTTCGTAAACGTAACGAGTTACCGTTACAGTTCCACCGATCCTCAATGGAACGGTGGCGTTCCTTCGTTCCTCCAAAAAGGAACTAGTTCCTGGAACGTCGTTCCTTGGAACGCCGTTCCGTACAACACTGGCCTGCAGTGATCGTGGCGGCTTGTAACAAGGCAGTGGACTCAAGCACATTGAGAAGCCCAGCTTTCAAGTTTGCCCCGTTACTTGATCTACCTCACCAGGGAGATGATCAGCGCCCACGGTTTTCTAGACAAAGAAGCTGCTTACCTTCAAAGGATTGTGTCTGTTCCTAATAATGTTTTTTTATTTCTCTTTCTACCTCGTTGTCATCAACGATGAGTTCACAGAGAGTTGTACACGCGCAAAAACAGCTCAACATCGTTATACTGCAACTGCAAGTATCTATTATACACATATGAATCCATCTCGCCCGCTGCTATAAGCAGTCGCTGCCAATGTGACTGGCGGGCAGTCTTCTTAAATTACGTTCAGAAAGAGACAATGTCTGGCTATTCCGAAAAAATGAGTTATTGTTCAGCACAGCACAGTAATGCAGCGCAGTAATGTGCTGCTTATTGTGCACACTTCATTTTAACGCCGCGAGTTTTCGCAAACTTGTGACGTCGCGTAACAAAGAGGTGATTTTATGGCACATTGAAATTTTTTGACGAATAGCGATGAACCAATGACACAATACGCCGTATTGAAAATAGTTCATTATTATTATTTTTACGCAGTGGTGCACGTGGTAATTACGCGGTGAATCACTTACGCGTCATTTTTGAGTCCTTTTACGAGCAGGTGCTGTGAGCATGACCCTGAAAATTTCGACAATCATTAACAGCTAACGACCTATACGGAAGGTAACAATGCGGGCTAGTTTAACCTCATAATCGGGCACATTTTTACAAGGAAAATTTGAGCTTACACATTTTACGTAGGCTATTTACTTGGAGGAACCGGAGGGGAGGAGTACAGGGCCACTTCATCGCTTTTTTCGTCCACCCCCAACCCAAGTTGGGAAAAGTAGGAGGGCAAGGAACGACCCCTAGTATATGAATTCGTAGTCATTTATAATCTTATAGCTATGCACAACCAGCTCAATGTGGTTTGCTTAAGTATTAATCGACTGAACTTGATCTTCTTCTTAAGGAAGACTTTATATTAGAGGGCTCTAACAGTAAAGAAATTGGCACTCGGCTTATCCTGAAGACTTTTGCGATGTACCTTGCTTTTTCAGCCACATGTTTTGTTTAATAGGTGATAATTTAAGGTACTACAGTCATAGCAGGTTCTTCATCGCATCTACAACGACAAACTAAGACTGGGACGTTTGCGGATGCGATGCTCAGATTATCAGGTGAAATTTGGGTGTACTTTTTAAACTTCACAGTAATATTTACAAAATGTTATTAACCACTGCTGTGTTCTCGCGGTATAGGGCGGCCCAGCCTGCGCAATCTGTTCGTGCAGATTCTTCCTTGATTAAAAACAAACAGCTTTGAAGAGCAAGTCGTCTGATCAACTCTATGAATATAAAAAACTACCTATATATATATATATATATATATATATATATATATATATATATATATATACACGGCTGACAGAGTGAGCGACGCCAGGCCCCCCACTCGCGAACGAGGCGGGGGGTACAGTCCGATAAGGGAGTTGCAGGGTGAAGAAACCAGCATGCTCCACCAATTCATAGCATACGCCTAATCGTATAGGTACGGTGAGTGTTTTATAGACGGGACAGCAACGGGACAGTAGTCATTTGCCAAAACGAAGCCAGCACGAGCACGAGCACCAACCACTACAACTGTCTTCTTCGTCATTTCTCTACGGGTAACCGTATCTATGACTACAGTTCCATATTAAATTTTTTTATGTGCCGCAAGATCGCAACAAACCAAGTTTACCTTAAATGCCAACGTTTTATAGTTATAGTATAGTTTTAATAATGAACTAACAGACAGCAATGCCAAGGAAAGTATAGGGGGTGTTATTTGTAGTAATTAGAATATAAGTGTGAAGAAAGTAAAGTGGAAGAAAAGATAACTTGCCGCCGGCAGGGACCGAACCTGCGACCTTCGAATAACGCGTCCGATGCTCTACCACTGAGCTACGGCGGCGGTCATCTGCCGGTCCACTTTATAGGGTATATATGTGGATAGAAACTGAGGAGTGTCAGTCAGCGCCAGTCGAAGCCATGGCGGCGAGTGTGGAACACTCTTTTTTCTGCCTCTTTTTTTTTTTGGCGTCACGTAGCACGTGATCTATTTACGAGCAGGCAGCTGACCAATAATCCCTCGCATACTACCTGAAGGCATCATGTCTGCCAGAACGAGACCCTCGCTATGAATGTAGGAAAGAAGATTACTTTTAAGGGCTCGTTTTTCTTTGTTAGACACAATAATAATGAGAACTAACAGACAGCAATGCCAAGGAAAGTATAGGGGGTGTTATTTGTAGTAATTAGAATATAAGTGTGAAGAAAGTAAAGTGGACGTAAAGATAACTTGCTGCCGGCAGGGACCGAACCTGCGACCTTCGAATAACGCTTCCGATGCTCTACCTCTGAGCTACTGCGGCGGTCATCTCCCCGTCCACGTTATACGGTATATATGTGGATTGAAACTTAGGAGTGTCAGTCAGCGCCACTCGAAGCCATGGCGGCGAGTTGGCCTTTCACTTCTCGCCCACGCACTGTGACGACAGCCGAGAGTCAGCGAGCATACGAGTAGCGGATGCGGAAACATTAACGGCTCAGTGCCGGAGAAACGCATGTGGCCCACGTGTGCGCGCGCAATCGCTTCCCACGCTAAGAACCAGCCTAACATCTAATTTCCTTGTTTTGTGATAGCCATACGTAGTCAGCGCTCCCGAAGAGCTGGATGAACAGAGTGGTACAGTGCATTTAAGGCTCTTGCTCTCGATCATTTTATATACTGTATTGCTGAATGTTTCTATGCTATGTCGATGGTTCTAATCGTGCGCATGCAGTCGGACGAACACAGGAAAACACGAATTAGGCAAAAATAGCGCGAACTACCGAGTGGTTTTATTTATTTGGTTGCTGCATATACCGCGTGTTCAAAGTGAAGATTTATGGTTTCGGTAAAATTATGCTCTGGGAAGTACGTGAAAACCACCTTTTCCGATAAGTTTGTTATACAGGGGAACACAAAGCGAGGCAGTAATTATCGCTGTCACCAGCCAATTAACTAAGACTGAATAATGAACTTTTTAATGAGTGCAGCAAGCGGGCATGTTTGTATTGAAAAGTTGGAGGCAGTCGCGCTTTTAGACTGCGCTTACGCTGCAAACGAAACACAATGGCGATCGTCGTTACCAAACACTGCGCACAACACACGAACAAGGCTTTTCGTGGAAGTCAAAGTGAGATGAATGGCACTAAAGTCGGCTTGCGAGAGCGCGATCTCAATGATGACGCCGATAGATTGTCGCGAACTGTAGAGGCGACCATTTTGTTTCAGGTGCGTCAGCGCGGCAGAAGACGCTTTTTTATTCCTCTCGTCAGCGCGTTCGGTCGCGACGTCACGGCAGTCGGCCGCGTCGTTACAATGACATGGCGACGCCTTTGGCTGGAGGTGGGCCCTTTGTGGGCGAAAAGCCGCTTTTTTCATGACTTAGACCCCACTGTAGCTGAAAGTAAACAGCTGTTTTAGGGGCGAAGCTCCTTAAAGCGGCACCCGTTCGTCCCTCGTAGTCGTAGTGCGTAACCAGTCGTAACGCTAGTACCAGATCTTGACCTCCAAGGTGGTGCCGGTGGGAGATTTTCCTGTGCGTTGTTGAACAATAAAAAATTCGTAGCGTGCGCGTTAACTAAAAGCCGAATTCTTCTGTCTCTCATTCCCCATTAACAGCCATTGGCATGTTCCAGTAGGAAACGTTAGTAGAAGTAGAAGTGTAAGTGTTAGCTAAAATCCGACTTCTTCTGCCTCTCATTCCCATTAGCAGCCATTGTTTACCTCCAAGGTAGTGCCTGTTGAGATTTCTCGTGTGCGTGATTAAGCAATAAAAATTTTGTTCAAAACGCCGTTGATCGATGAAATAAACCAACGAAAGACGCCAGATCTTTTCTAAAAGCAAAACGAAAGAACGCCAGATGTTTCTAAAGCAAAACGAAAAGACGCCGGCTGCTTAACGAAAGACGCCACATGTTTTCTAAAGCAATGGTTTTCTAAACAATGAAAATTCACAGCGTACATGTAAAATTAAAGTGAGCTGCAAGTCGTCATAACTCTCATCGAACCTTTAGTATAAACGCGCCCGATCTCACGTCGGCGATGATGCACTGGGCAGAATTCACGGAAGATTCACGGTTTACCGATGAACCTCCGCAGCTTCGCCCACTCATCATCATTCACTCCGTGGATATGCTGTGATTTTTTGCTTTTGTTTAGGCTAGCTGGGTGGTCACACGTTTAAAGTTCACTGTTTTCAGTTTCCCAGAGCCATTTCGAAGCAGGTTAGGAGCAGTTACTAACAAATATTACACTTTGGAGCAGCATATCTCTTTAGAAGGGTGTGTCCAGATAAGATCGAACACGAGGTCCCGGTCACCATTCCCGATTGTGATGAAATTTACTGCAGGTCTAGGCATTACACCCAGAACAATGGTTTCGCAGTTAGTTTTGCGAAAAAAAAATTTGTTCGCCTGAAAAAAAATATACAAATTTTGGCCGCAAAAAACGCTTTTCCGCCAATTTCGCGATTTCTGAACTTTGAGCGCACCTAGGGAAAAAACGGTGCACTTCTTCGTCACAATATTTATTCCCCTTAAAGAACAAGTGAAACACAATCTTATGAGGCTATTATTTTCCTTGCTTGTCGAAGCACTTTTGAAGAAAAAAATCACAAACTTGGCAAATCGCACAAAATACCTGTATTTCAGGAATTTATTGCTGCAAGCACGTTAAAGTGAGGATAATAAAAATTGGTACATATTAACTTTGATACTTTCGCTCTCTTTTAAAATAATTTGCGTGGTTTTACCGCGCTCCGTTTTACTCGATAATTGGGCTGAAACGTAAGTGATTTACCAAAAACGCCGAACTTTGAAAATGATTTTCTCAAAAAGGCCATTTTTAATTTTTTTTTTAAATCTCTCTGATTGAAGTCAAGGGCGTCATCTAACATTGTGCAGAAAAAAACGTTGCATTATTTTGGTTGCTAACAAGTTATAGTGCGTCACATGTGACCATGCCAGCCTAGCGGCCGCGTCGTTCGTTATGTGCTGAAACTCGGATATAAGTTGCTCAAAATACTTGTACGTGACATAATCACAAATCAGCAGCTCCTCACCAACAAATGCGCAGTCCGGTGTCATGGTTCAGCAAGCTTTGTCTTGCGATCAGCCGCTTGACAAACCCGCAGCAGCGGCCGCTCGATGCTGCGGGCACTCACGTTACATGAGTGCCGCTTCGACGGCGGATGAGCTCCGCCTGCGCGCGAAAACTACGCTAAGAGGACGAATGAGATAAGGAATGCATCACTGTGAAAGTTCAAGGCCGTTAAGTGCCAACAAATGTCATAGTATGCAACGAAAACACTGCCGGCGATTTCCCAGTGAGCGCCTTCAATACAGCACGGATGTATTTTTTTCCCCTGCTGTTATGCCCGAAGCCGCATAATATCGTGATAAGCGCTCGACTTGCGTTGAATATTCTATCTGCGGACGCACAACAATACAGTATTGTAAAAGCGGTTCTTTAATGAAGCAAAGGACTTGGACACACTTCTTTTCACAGCCGGCTGACACAAGTGTTCTGGCACGAGATGAACAACTGCAGTTTGAGTTGCTCGACCATCGGAAGCACGTATGACAGCTTTCTTTAGATGTCAATGGCTTTATTTTGTGTCATATGTTGCTCATAGAATGAACCTAATTATCTTTAGCCCATCAGAAGAGAGAAAGCAACACATGAGCGCACTACTGGAGGCGCTCACTGGGAAATCGCCGGCAGTGTTTTCGTTGCATACTATGACATTTGTTGGCACTTAACGGCCTTTATCTTTCACAGTGATGCATTCCTTCTCTCATTCGTCCTCTTAGCGTAGTTTTCGCGCGCAGGCGGAGCTCATCCGCCGTCGAAGCGGCACTCATGTAACGTGAGTGCCCGCAGTATCGAGCGGCCGCTGCTGCGGGTTTGTCAAGCGGCTGATCGCAAGACAAAGCTTGCTGAACCATGACACCGGACTGCGCATTTGTTGGTGTGGAGGTGCTGATTTGTGATTATATCACGCACAAGTATTTTAAGCAACTTATATCCGAGTTTCAGCACATAACGAACGACGCGGCCGCTAGGCTGGCATGGTCACATGTGACGCACTATAACTTGTTAGCAACCAAAATAATGCAACGTTTTTTTTCTGCACAGTGGTAGATGACGCCCTTGACTTCAATCAGAGAGATTTAAAAAAAAAATTAAAAATGGCCTTTTTGAGAAAATCATTTTCAAAGTTCGGCGTTTTTGGTAAATCACTTACGTTTCAGCCCAATTATCGAGTAAAACGGAGCGCGGTAAAACCACGCAAATTATTTTAAAAGAGAGCGAGAGTATCAAAGTTAATATGTACCAATTTTTATTATCCTCACTTTAACGTGCTTGCAGCAATAAATTCCTGAAATACGGGTATTTTGTGCGATTTGCCAAGTTTGTGATTTTTTTCTTCAAAAGTGCTTCGACAAGCAAGGAAAATAATAGACTCATAAGATTGTGTTTCACTTGTTCTTTAAGGGGAATAAATATTGCGACGAAGAAGTGCACCGTTTTTTCCCTAGGTGCGCTCAAAATTCAGAAATCACAAAATTGGCGGAAAAGCGTTTGTTGCGGCCAAAATTTGTATATTTTTTTTCAGGCGAACAAAATTTTTTTTCGCAAAACTAACTGCGAAACCATTGTTCTGGGTGTAATGCCTAGACCTGCAGTTAATTTCATCACAATCGGGAATGGTGACCGGGACCTCGTGTTCGATCTTATCTGGACACACCCAGAAGCAGTTTGGAGCGATTGTAGCATCACTTCAATCACTGATAAATGTAAAAATTGTGGGCCAGAGCAAGGGCAGAATTAGTTGCTTTGTATAGTGCGGAAAATAATTGTCTGCGCAGCTATTGTTGATGTAAGGCAGGCTTGGCGTGCATACCCTCATCCTCCCCCTCTCTCTGTATCCCCCCACTAATTAACGAAACCTCATTAACCAAAACATAGTAGCGACTACTACAGATACTGGGAACAATATGCACTAGGTGTGCTTCACGCAACGACGTACCTCTTTTTATAAGTTGTGTTGTGTGATATTTGGGACACCCTGTACGTGCAGCGACAAAATAAATAAAACTTGTTGAGAGTTCGCGCTGTTTCTGTCTACTTCGTTTTTTTTGCCTGTGTTCGTCCGACTGCATGCGCAAGAATTGCCACCATAGACATGTACCAACTAGCCCGGTAAGAAGTTCTTCTAAAGTTACATTAATCCATCGTGTCGGCTGACACTACAGCTTCCCCGTCCAAACATCTTCACAGCGTGGACTGGAGGCGTAGCGCTATCACAACAGAAAGAAATGAGATGCTAGGCTGGCTTCTTTTTTAAGCCACTCGACTTTTTTAAATCACTGCGTTCCACTGACATTATAACAGAACACAGCTCACAAACAACGTGTTCAAAAACGCTAAAACCAGGCCACGGAATTCTGGCAACATCGGTAGTAGCTACACACCACATCACTCGATGTGGGCGAATCATGTCAGAACCAACGTACAAAGAAAAATTTCTGCAGCGGTGCGCGCCTTATACCGTCCCCAGCTTCCTTTTCAAGTAGCGCCAACGCTAACGAATATACATTGCGATGAAGAACGAAAAAAGACAAAGCCAGATCGCTAGGCTGGTTCTTATTCTGCTTGTTCGGTCTCGTCTTCACACTAGCCTAGCGTGTGCCAGCGCCGCTGCGGCGCTGTCATCATTAGACTCAACCATGACTGCGACAGAGCATGGCGAGCTGCCGAAATGTCTCTAGCGGGCAAAATTGACTGTTGTTTGGTGGTCTCTGCTGATCTCGGTTCAGCTGCGAATTTGTATGCTGGAGTGCAGGCAATTCTGGCGGTCGACACTGGCTATTGAGGCGCCGTCATAGCTGCCGCTGCAGCCTCTCTCGTCGCATTTCAAGACGCACTGCAGACGATTGATGTGCTGTGGCCTCAGACAGACCGACTGTTCTGAGGCCGCGCGTCGCGCGCGTCTCCACAGCTTTGCAGCTGAGGGACCAACTCGCGTTGATGCTCTTTCACCGCACGAGCAAGGTGGAACGTACCGCGCTGCCGAGAAATCAGCGTCCACTTTTTAGGGCTCCGCATAAAAGACAGTTACATATGCCCCCAAATTTGTAATTTCCTCGTGTGAGCGAGGGGAGTGTCAGGCGCGAGAGTATCTAGCACATCCATGTGTTCGAAGCGCTGGCGAGCTTGAAGGCGGCATCGCCAACTGCTGTTGCTTGTGGGTGGTCTTCTTGCTTGGTGTAGAGAGTAGCCACGTAGTGTCTGTCATCTGTGGCGGATAACACAGCTCGTGGCCGTTCCTGGTACCATCCGCGGGACATTTTGCGAAGTTTTTGTTGAAGTGGTTGCTGCGGGTACCTTTAGCTCCGATGCTGTGGCCCATAGGCGTGCGCGGGGGGGCAAAGGGGGCGAGAAGGGGGGGCGCAAAGTCAGCCCTATACATTGTAGGGGGGGCGATAGGGGGGGCGCAAAGGCAGCCGCATACATTGACATAATAGGAAGGGGGGGCGCTGCGACGAACCTTCGCCCCCCCTGAAGGGCAACCCTGCGCACGCTTATGCTGTGGCCCTCATGATATTCGCCTGCAAGCACAACAATGGATGCGTTGGGCTCTTCGGGCGCCTTCACTGTAGGCTTGCCTTCACTGTAGGAGCTGGTATATGCATGTACTCCAGCGAATGCTAATCTCGCGCCGGCTCCTCCAAATGCGCTGAATGAGGAGTGGTCTCGACCTCAGTGATGTCATGGCTTCGGGTACCGGCGCAGATATTGAGGCCAGCAGCGGAGTACAGCACCTCCGCCCGACGTCACTTGTAGGGCATTCAGAGAAGCGTTCTCTCCTGGGTCTGGCGGGCACCGATGAACCATTCAGCTGGTGCTCCGCATGAGCTCGATGTCCGAGAGAGGGCACATTGCCACAGGCCACAGCTGCACCTTGGCCTTCGCGATCTCGTTCACCGACAGGGCAGGGTGGTGGAGGGCCCAGGTCCACCGTCGAGGTGGTGTGCCTCACAGCTCCTATCGCCGGCAGACAATGGGTCGGCAGGGATAGGGTCGCAGCACAAGGAAGCGGGCGTTAAAAAGTTAGCAACTCTAAAGCGCGGTCAACATGAGTCAGCAAAATGTCACTGAAGACAGGGGCATTTCCCTGGCCTCTGTTAGCCGCGCTTTAAAGGGCGACTTGGAACGTTTAGCACTGAGGACGTTTAGGTACGTCAATGATTCCCTGTTTATTGCGAAGACTAGAATAACACAAGAAAAATGATTGACATATTCAATGACTTCAGGCACTGGGTCCATGATCTAACTTTGACGTGAGCGTCCCTAAAAGAAATTGCCATCCAGTTCATCGATTTGTCTTTGAAGTTTAGGCCTGATCATATATGTTGGGCCTTCAGCACTCATTCAAAGAAAGACCTGCTGAGTTTTTCATCAGCGCATTCTTAGGCAGGCAAGTATGGTATTGTGGTCAATTGACTCTGGTTGGCTAAATTGAAGTTGTGTTGTAACCAAATTACTACCAATTTTGGGCTACAAATAGGTAGACTGGATGATGCTGGATATACGGACGGACTCCTTGTGTCAGCCTCTCAGAAAGTTTTGATGTTGACTAAGAAAACCTAGTCCCCATCTTCTGGAAAAACAAGGATGCTAAAAAAATACGGCAGATATCACGTACTCTGGGGAATCAATGTAAGACGAAGCAGCCAGCAAAGAGCTGCGTACATCGCCTTGTTTTGTCTTTGGGGCAAATGAAGTCATTTATACCATGACATCTAGTTCACTATAAATTGCATGTTTGCCATGCATGCATGCATGTACAATCTGGTATATACCATGTTAATGAAATATATATTCTGGTATATACAATGTATGACCTGTCATTTATGTTCATCACGCACCCGTGTCATCCAGTTAACAAAGTGGCCGGAAGCTAACCATGACAGCGTCATCTAAATCATACTGTACATGACATGCATGTCGTGCTTTCATGTTACCACCTGCCATTTATGTTCGCCATACAGTCACGTCGCGCAATAACGAATTTGGGTACATGTGAAGCCAGCAAAACGGCCGCGCGTGCACCATGAGCTTGGCAGGTAAATCATGTCGTATATGACATGCATATCATGATTTTTATGTTACCACCGTTCATTTACGTTCGTCATACGGTCGCGTCGGCATACCAATTTTGGTGTACATCAAACTAGCCAAACGACCGCGACTGCACCATTAGCGTGTATGTAATTCATGTCGTACATGACATGCATGTCGTGGTTTTCATGTTACCCACCGGTTATTTACCTAGGTCATGCAGTCACATCGCGCATTACCAATGTTGGTGTATATCAAGCTAGCGAAACAGCCAGGATGCGCACGATCAGCGTGGCGACTAAATTATGGCCGTTCATGAAATGCATGTCATGATTTTCATGTTACCACCTCTCATTAAAGTTCGTCATACAGTCGTGTCGCGCAATACCAATTTTTGGCGTATATCAAGCTAGCCAAACGGCCGCGAGTGCACCATGAGCGTGGCATGTAATCATGTCGCACATGACAATCATATGACTTTCACGTTACCACGCGTCAGTTATGTGTGGCATAGAAAAATGTCTCGTCATACCGGTTTTGCTGATAAATACATAATTTAAACGGCTACTGGCGCCCCTAAACTATGTCACGTAAATCAGGCTGTACATGGCATGTGCGTCGTGATCTGCACGTTAGAATCTTCCACTATTTTCGTTCTTCGATCTGTCACTTTTGTTACGCCATACCGATTTTGGTATACATCAAACTAACGAAACGGCCGCAAGAGCCACAATTCTGGGGCATGTAAATCATGCTGTTCATAGACACGCATGTCATGATTTTCCTGTTATGACCTGTCATTTATATTCCGTAATACGGTCATGTTATGGTATACCCAGTTTTGGTATACATCCTATTAAGGAAGCGGCCAGGAGAGCACAAAGTCGTAGGCTGCTAGATAGATAGATAGAGGATAGATAGATAGATGATAGATTAGATAGATAGATAGATAGATAGATCGATTAGATAGATAGATAGATGATAGATAGATAGATAGATCTCTGGAAAGGCGAGATGTTCCCTAAGTAATGTATTTAAAAAACTTTACAGTAATCTCATACGTGCAAAATCTAATCAAACCGTTGGAAGAAAGGGGGGAGGGCGGCGATACAACGCAAACATAGTTTTTTCCGGCCAAACTTGAACCGAAGAGCATTTGTCCAGCAATAGAAAAAGAATAAGGAGTGCAAACGATAGTAGGGATGGCTGCGGTGTTAAACATGCGAAACTGTTTTTTACCCCTGCAAATGTAACGTTCCTTATAGCATTCCCCTTCACGTGTGGGCATACTACGTGGCCCAAACGAGACGCTCCGTGAATATTTGTCTCAGAGACTATTGTAGTTCACTTAATGTTGCGCCTTCGAGCCACCTTTGCATTCACTGTGCCCGTTGTGGTGCCCTCCGGCTGTCCAGGATACCAGAATCTTATACGCCAAGCTGCTCAAAAAAACAAGAGAAGTGGTAGAGGCTTATCATATAATAATAATAATAATATCTGGGGTTTAACGTCCAAAACCACTATATGATTATAGAGACGCCGTAGTGGAGGGCTCCGGAAATTTCGACCACCTGGGGTTCTTTAACGTGCACCGAAATCTAAGTACCGGGCCTCAAGCATTTTTCGCCTCCATCGAAAATGAAGCCGCCGCAGCCGGGATTCGATCCCGCGACCTTCGGGTCAGCAGGCTTATCATATCAAGAGGGTGGCTGACACGTGAGGCGAGTTTTACGTATCTGCCTCAAATCATACGCGATAGCGTTAAAAAGCTCGTTTCGCAGAAATTCCGGTGTCGACGTCGTTGGTTGTGAGCGAAGAAATCATCATCTTAACCGTGACCCAATTATCGAGAAAGCTGCAAATAAAACAAACACTAAATATGTTGGGTCCAAGTAAGAACAAACCCCAGGCCGTCTGCGTGGCAAGCAGGTTTCTACCACACAGCCACGCCTCTGCTTAGAACTGCACTGAAAGTAATTTTCATGCTTCATAAACATACGCGTCCTGTTAGGCGTCGCAATGTGAAATGTAATATAGCGCGGTAATATTGATTGCCACAAGCGTACACTGCCATCCGGCGTCACACCATGTGAATATCACACGACTTGGCGGATCGAGCTGGCCACCCATTACAAAAGGCACACACATTACTGCGCGTATTCCTTAAGAACAAGTAGTGGGTGCATCGCAACTTCGAAAAAGTTTCTCGCACATAATTCCTCCTGGTTTTTAAAGCATGTTACCCGTTACATAAGGAGGAGGAGGATACAACGTTTATTAATGAGAATAAGAATGAAAAATAAATAAAAATAAAAGAAGGGGAAATTTCAAGGGTGGGTTCCCCGTTCCAGGACACCAGTGGCCGCCGCTGCTCGCCGGCTTGATCCAGGAGACCCCTTTGGGTCTTCAGGTCAGTTCGGGCGAGGACGGCCTCCCAAGGCTCCCCCAGCATCGTGAGTATCAGAGGCGACTGTGCCTCCATAGGTTTGCTCTGGCATTCCCATGTGACGTGCTGCAGCGTCGGTCGCGACTCGCACCACGGACATTGGTTCGGATATACATTGGGGTTTATATGATGAAACCTTTCCAAATGTGGATAGGTGTTAACCTGAATTCGTCGAAGGCTGCGAGCTTCGTCTACTTTAAGTGATTTGTGCGGTGGGGCATACCGCTGTCTTGTCTTACGTTGATGCCAGGGTTGCCAATGGTGGCTACTTTTCGCCAAATTGGCGAATTTGAGAGGCTCGTGGCGACCTAAAATTATGAATGGCGACACGGCGAATTTTTGGCGATTTTCAGCTTAGGTTTCCACTAAGTTATGCATCCTAAGCTCAGTGTCTTCCCAACGAATGAGCGGCAACATTCTCTGTATTTTTCTTGGTTTTAGACCCACGAATTGAATGTGCACATTACGCGTCATTCGGTGTGTATCTCCTCAATTTCTCTAGATACAGGAGGTACTGCAGCGGCTCCAAGCGACATTCTAGCAACATGTAAGTCAGGAGACTGCCTTGCATACCACGAGGCGGCAGTGTTTTACTATAAGTTTAAGGCTTTAGGTGCCTTAAGCTTCTCTAAAGTTTCGCTTCTGAAGGGGCAAGACGACAGGTTGGCGGCGTCTTCCGACCATTTGTTCCGCCAGAACTCCAACTGTTCTGAATAGCTTGGCGACTTATTCACTGTTTCAGTTCCCCCAATTCAGCTCGTAAAGACTGTTTTGGAATAGCGAGAGAGGGCGGATACGCGGCTTATTTGTGCAATAAAAATATATTTATTGAGGCATTTTCCACTGTTCTCGGTGAGCGTGTGCAATGAAAACAGTTAATATATAACATTTTACCTTATCTACTTGTTCATCAATAACGCATCGGATTAACGCGTGTAGATATAAAGTGACTATAGAAAGGGTCGGCGGCGACCGGTATCATATTACTTCACATTGAAAAGGTGAAGACTCAATAATGATCGGTTCCTGTAAGAATTCTGTCGTATTACCTCCAATAAACCTTTTAATCCTTTTAATTCATATAAGGGTACGTAAAGCTGTCTACAAAGAACGATTTCACAGTTTTCACCCAAGGTTTACCATACTTTTACCTTTGAAACAGTCGGATAGGGATGGAAGGATATCATAGCGTTGATTCATTCACCCTTGCGCCACCGCGGACATCTTGCGGATGGTCGAGAAGCAGCGCCATGTACTCCCATGGTGAAGCGGGCGATACGACTGGCATTGAGAAACGTCCATATAATTTAAGGGTCTAGGATGGGTACTGTATTCTGCGGGGCTATACATGAGTGGAAATTTTATTACTATAGGTATGCCGCACATATTATAGAATGGCGACTTTTTTGGCGAAATTTGTGAAAAATTGGCGACTTTTGGCGACTTTTTGCTCGTGGTTTGGCGACATTTAGTCGAAAGTCAGTGGCAACCCTGGTTGATGCTCCAGTATATCGCGAGCAGTGTGAGGGTCGTATTGGTTATCCGCGCTAGTCCTGTCTGATTCGCAGGAGGCTTGTAGGATGTTTTTACGTGGAGGACTACCGAGTGTCACCTCGAGAATACTCGGCGACAGGCTGACACAGGACCATGCCATAATCTGGTGCCCAGGCCACGAGGGTATCTCGGGTAATGAGCTGGCGCACACCTTAGCTCGTGATTTCACTAACCGAGCGAAGAAGGACGGCGATAACCAATACGACCGTTACATAAGACACACACCTTAGTGCCCGCATTCTGTTACACATACGTAGTGACGTAGTGGGTGCACTGATACTTCGAAAAAAATGTCACGCGCACAGACGTTCTCCATCGGGCTCTTGACACGCTTGTGATAGATTCTGTGTCGTCTACAAGGCCAACCACACTGCGGTGTCTTCCTCATCGGCAAGTCTTGGAGGGGGCATCAGTGTCAAGTGGCGCACGACAACGAGTGGTGCCACGCAAGATGGAGGCAGAGAACTCAGAGACCAAAGCTCGGCGTGCTGCGATAATGCGACCACTTTGTACTTACTGCAATTACATTGCAGTAATGCGCAATCTGAACTTCTCGAGTGAAAACGTACAAGAAGAAGTAGCACGATGTGGTCGAAGTACGCACTAGGGGCAGCTTCTCCATTTCTTTTTTTGTAACAATTGTGCGCCTGCATAGTTTCTCGTTTACATTTGTCGCTCTAATAGAAATTATTTTGTTGATGATCAACACTTGTGTTGTAGCTTCTCTCCTATTGTCCCGTCTTTCTTTTACGCTGTGAAAATTAACGTATACCAACTAGCCCGCATATGGACGCTTCTACAGACCATCATTCTTGTCAGCACTTTTTGTTCTTTACGCTGCTTGTTCCTTTCCATTCTACAGCTGACTGTTGTTGCGTGACTGCGTATGACGATTTGATTTCGTAGGCTCTGAGCGTTCTGCGCAGTCCCCAGTTGGCGGTGTAATTTGGCCTTTCGCAGTTTAAATTCGGTAATGCAATTACCACGTTCACTTCACCTTGTGGGACAGTTCAATTCTTTGAGGAATCTTCGCGATATCTGCAAATGATTGAACATCACTGTGATATTTTGTCGGGACCCTGCATCAGCCGCAACATCATTTAGCAGTGCGGCACTGTAGCTGCTCGAGGAATATCCTTGTACGATGAACTACGATGAGACCGGGTGCCAGCGCAATGGTAGCTTAAATGCCAAGTTTAGTCATTATTACTGCAGGATTACAAGGCGAAAGCCTTAGCTGCCTCGTCAAACGCGAAAATTTACCGTCGCGTCCTGCGGCGTCCGGGCACAGCTCGAGTGATGCAAATCATCACGTGTTTGACGTCACCGTATGACTTTAACATCACATCTCAAATTGCAAAATTATGTGATGTCATCATGACTACAGAATTTCTGACGTGACGTAACGGCACGTGATGCCGTCATCACACGACATCGTAGCTTGGTCAAGGTGGGTCGATCACGGAGGCAGTGGAAGACCAGGTGAGGTGCCTCCGACCCCGGAGGCAGTGCAGAGCCACGCTAGGTGCACAAAGATGTTCGGAGGTATGGCGGATCAGGATCAATGCATCGACTTAGAAGAAAAAGAAGATGGCTTTCGCCTTCTGGGTGATTCCACGTAAGATCGAACAAACGATGGCTGGTCGACCTCTCAAATTTATTTCAAAATTTTATATATTATTTCCTGATGAGTGGAAAGAAGAGATCCGCAATTTGTTTTGCCGCAAAAAATTTTTTCGAACCACAGGAAATCAATAATGACGAAGAGGTGGAGTGGAGCGCTCATCCGCTCTGCTGTTTCGGCCAAATTTCGTTATGAATTGCACAAAATATATTAAAGTTAGGTAGCTGAAATTTATTTACCTAATACATGCATGTTTTGCTTCTGCTCAGGTATTTTAGTTTTTATGTGTAGTGTAGATGTTTTTATAAAAAACCTCAAAATGGCCCAATCGGCAAAATTTTCTTTACTTTGAAGGTCTTTATCTCAAAAAAACCTTGTAGCAGAGCGACAAAAATTCTGCATTACGTTCTTCGCATGCGTATCTACCAAACTGCCAAATCTTGTATTTGTATAACTTTTCAGTAAAGAGATATGATCGGGCTAAGTTCAAGAAAACACCGAACAATGAAAACTTCTGAGGACAATTAAAAAAAACCCATTTTTTAAATTTCTTAAACTTTGTCCACTTATTCTCCTCCACATCAGCTTTCACAATAATTAAAAACATGTTACATAATGTCGTTGCACTAATAGTTACGGCCCCTCCAAACAGACCCTTAGGCAAGGATGGGCCAATCCGACTTCTTGCCCAGCAAGTGTACAAAATGCAGGCAGGATTGAATTTCTTTTTATTAAAAGGTCAGCAGGTACCTAAAAAGGTGTCGCCGGCACTGAAGACGTTAATTTTGAAATTATTTGGTCACTGCAGCGGCCACGAGCGCGGAGCTACCGAGTAGGCGCGCGTGCACCCGAGATGCTCGTTGTAAGAGACGGAGCAGTGAGAGCACGTTCTCGCGTCCTCAGACCGATTGAGTTCGAAACAGCAACACTTCTCGGGTGACTTGAACGCACGTGCACTGGAGCTTCGCTATTATATCCGCCCTCTGTTCGCATCTCAGCTAGGCGCTGATAACACGGCGGAGATTGAAGCAAGATGAAAACTCTTTAAGGGAGCTATGAGCGCTCGCTTCACGTACGCTGCTGCCACAGAAACTGCGCTGCGCCAGTTGCGATCAGTGGAAAGCATGAACGTGGCGCTCCTGTGGCAAAGCAAAATATGGATTGTCAAAGGAAAGAAAAGCAAAACTATCGGTAACCGGATGCGCTTGTCTATATTAGATGCCGGCAGCAGACGGCGTGAACTGGCCGCGTGTTCAGTGCGCTGTTCACACTTCATTCGGCGCGGATAGTTCTTGTGCTTTGCTCTTACTCTACTCCTCCTGTGCGTCTCATGACGAGAAAGTATAGCTCTGAATGAGTCTCTTGTGGAGACTACCTTTCGAAGCACAAGAAGCTTAAAGGAGTACTGATACGAATTTTAAAAAATTTCGGATTGTTGCTCTAAATAAAAATACTGTTGTCGAGAAACCTAAAACGACTATTGTGGTGCCTGGGAATGCATCCTATATCTTAATTAGCGCCACCTTAAATAGACACTTTCGGTTTCGGTATCGAGGGGGTGGCTTCTCAGTGTCGTTTCACAGCAGTGTGACGTCACGGAGATACAGAAATTCGCGACGTAGTAGTGGGAAATCCGTCATCTGCTCGTGGTGCAATAGACAACGATGAGTGAATTGTCGTCCAGTGACCCTGACAGTGATTTATACGATTTAGGCTGCATGCAGGACGCAGAACTCGCGAACTCGGAGGAAATGTCTTGACTTGTCGGGATAATGTCCTTGCAGTGTGGCTGCCTTGCAAATGCTCAGCGACGAAAACTTCAAAGTCAAATTAAAATATTTTATACTTGTTCTCCGACTCCAGTGTGTGGACAGCATGGACACTGCATACCATCGAAGCAAAAAATGTCCCTTTTGCGATGTCTCAAAATCGTGACAGTACTCCTTTAATTAATGCAAAGAAGCCAAAATTTCGCAGAGTTACCTACCTAGACATAAATGCTTTGAAGGAACGTTTAACGCCCGAAAGATCAGTGACTGTCAGTGAGACGGACTACTTGTGCTACGCGTACTTTTGCTACCAGTGCAATGAAAGATCTTCACGGAACGCACTGTATAACGATGACATTCTTGTGCCCCCTGAAAAAGAAATCGTCGCAATTAACCAGATCACTGCGACTACCGGTGCACGTGCGTTAAAGTCACCCGAGAGGTGTTGCTGTTTCGAACTCAATCGGTCTGAGGACGCGAAAACGAGCTCTCACTGCGCCGTCTCTTACAACGAGCATCTCGGGTGCGCGCGCGCCTGATCGGTAGCCCCGCGCTCGTGGCCGCTGCAGTGACCAAATATTTTCAAACTTAACGTCTTCAGTGCCGGCAACACCTTTTTGGGTACCTGCTGGCCTTTTAATAAAAAGAAATTCAATCCTGCCTGCATTTTATACACTTGCTGGGCAAGAAGTCGGAATTGCCCATTCTTGCCTAAGGGTCTCTTTGGAGGGGCCGTAACTATTAGTGCAACGACATTATGCAACATGTTTTTAATGATTGTGAAAGATGATGTGGAGGAGAATAAGTGGACAAAGTTTAAGAAATTTAAAAAATGGGGTTTTTTTTAATTGTCGTCAGAAGTTTCCATTGTTCGGTGTTTTCTTGAACTTAGCCCAATCATATCTCTTTACTGAAAAGTTATATGAATACAAGATTTGGCAGTTTGGTAGATACGCATGCGAAGAACGTAATGCAGAATTTTTGTCGCTATGCTACAAGGCTTTTTTTCAGATAAAGACCTTCAAAGTAAAGAAAATTTTGCCGATTGGGCCATTTTTGAGGTTTTTTATAAAAACATCTACACTACACATAAAAACTAAAAATACCTGAGCAGAAGCAAAAACATGCATGTATTTAGGTAAATAAATTTCAGCTACCTAACTTTAATATATTTTGTGCAATTCATAACGAAAGTTGGCCGAAACAGCAGAGCGGATGAGCGCTCCACTCCACCTCTTCGTCATTATTGATTTCCTGTGGTTCGAAAAAATTTTTTGCGGCAAAACAAATTGCGGATCTCTTCTTTCCACTCATCAGGCAATAATATATAAAATTTTGAAATAATTTTGAGAGGTCGACCAGCCATCGTTTGTTCGATCTTACGTGGAATCACCCTTCTAGTCATCTTAGGTGAATGCACAAGGGACACTGTGAGTTTTTATATTTATATTATATTTTTAATATTTTTATGGCTTTATCTGTTATATAACAAAGCCATTACATATTAGTTACAATTGTCTAGCCACATTCTCAGAGTAATACTTCCCCCGACTTACCTCTGCAGGTACACTTTAACGAGACACAGCTATGAAATAATGGGCGGGATAGCGACGTCCGGATGACAACAATCGCGCGCTGGCCACAACAGCGACTGCATGACAGTATAAAGACACGAAGCTACTATAACCGCGGTAATCTAGCATGTCTACAACAAACATCCCGAAATGACATGGACGTGTTGCATAGCGTCCTTCTGAAAAGTGGAAGACTGATTGATGCGATGTTCCTTAATAAAATTTGTGGTTGAAATATTATTTCCACTTCACAGTGCAGACGTTCACCTTTGTATCTGTGTCTTCAAGCCTAATTAAAGCATTAATGTTTGTCACTACAATGAAAAGGGTTCAAGAACCACCTTACGTGATAAAGAGAGGAGTTTATTTTGTCGCATAAAAAAACAAACGTCAGGTTGTTTATTGACTCGAGAAATGAACTGAGAATACCGGACGTCGCTTAGACGTATGTTTCTTAGAAACTGTGATGAATGTAGTTAATATCAATCTGTGAACCCCCAACGGGCAAGCTGTAAAATGTCAAAAATAACAGTCCTTAAATATCTACTTGTTCCGAAGGTACCAGTCTCTTCCAAGAAAATGTTATGACGTTTCCAGTATGGTTAAAAACAAAACAAAATACAAGGTGTTTCTAAGATACGCCTGCAAAATAACATACGTCACTTAAGCGCTGGAGCAACAACAATAACACAAACAAAAAAGCCACTGTACCCTTGTAGAGAAACAAGTGCTCCTGTCTTGAAATTTCTAGCAGTGTACAGCTTGTGTAAAAGCGCGTTTGCGATAGTGCATTCCTTATAATCCGTGAAGTCTCTTTGCAACATCGCGTGGTTGTTTCCGTTCTGAGATTAAAGACATGCCATAAAGTATTGGAAATTTAGAAGCATGGTGTGCCCGCATAAGAAAGAAGACCAGATCCAAGTAAGCATTCCCGATCTTGATGAAATTTACTCTTGGTGGAGGTTTTAGATGAACGTCAATAATATCGAAGTTACTTTCTAAAATAAATGTTGGCCTAAAGAATCTACAAATTTAGGCTGAAAAACACTTTCCGGCTCATTTCGCGAATGCTGAACTTTCTGAATATGGATGTTCTTGGCAATTAACAGCTTTTGCTTTTTACAGTGATACATTCCTTATCTCATTCCCCGTCTGAGCGTCGTTTTCACACGCAAGCGTAGCTCGTCCGCCACCAAAGCGGCACTGGATATGTAAGCGCTCGCATTGTCGAGTGGCCGCCTCTGCGGGACGACTACTGCAGCGTGCCAAGCGGCCGGTCACAAGACAGAGCTTGCCGCACCATGAAACCTGACTGCTGATTTTTTGTTGTGAAACTGGCGCCTAGTGATTACGTAGCGTATAAATATTACTGGGATAGCGGCTATATTGTCACGTGGTCGTAACGTCGACGAAGGCAGCAGTCGGCGTGTCGAAGATGAAAGTCTTTATTTGGCCGAACTTGTGGCCGGAAAACGGAAGGTGAAACTACAGGAATACACACTGTACAGTAATAGCGGCGAGCAAAGCGTTGGCCCTCGACAAACTGTTCATGGCTGGGAAGTGCCGTCTTTTACACATCACGCATCTAACTTTCCAGTCTTATCACTTGTGGTCGCACAAGCTTTGGAATAATCTAGGCTATTCGCGTCCTGCGCGCAATCTTAACAAAGCGATCTACTACAATCGCGAAGCTTGTCGAACACTACGGCGCGCTCAGCGTCGAGCGTTGATAATCGTCGGTGCTGCTCAAACCCGAATACATTAAAATAAAACAAGAAGTGGGCGTGGCAATATGAAAACTCTAGGCGGGTTTTCGCCGTCGCCGTCATGTCCCGTATTTATATACTAAAATAAAATTATGCGAGACGTGGCCCATGCTACGTCGTTGCGCGTGCTGCGTTTGCGCTGCTGGCTGGCGACCCACGCTGGGTTTTGATTTTTGGGTCTGAGGACGACGCGAGCGCAAGAGCCCAAGAGTGGCTTGGGTGCCCTAGCTCACTGCGTCACCAATTCTAAAGCTCTCTAGTGTTTCACCGGAGTTGGGATGTGCGCCTCCGAGTTGGGATGTACTTTGACATACAGGGCGCGGTAACCCGCGTTTGCGCGCTTATCTCTCGAAGGGGGCAGGTTAGTACCTCTTGGAATTTCACCGCAAAGTTTGCGTTAAGCGCGAGACAGACTGTACGATTTTCCATGCGATGTGCCGGCCGACGCGGCGGTGGGGGAAAGGGAATGGTGGCTGTCTGATGCTATGAAAGGTCACCATTCCGGTTTCCCCCCCGCCGTGTCGGACGTCGCATCGCATGGAAAATCGTACCGTCTGTCCCGGCTTTTAAACCTGCAGACCGCACGAAGGTCACTTTGCTCGCTTCAGCCGCCGCGCTTGCGACAGGAGTGAGCTGCTAGTTACAAGGGCGAATGTAGAGGCCTGTTGAGGTAACAACTGTCACAGTTGTTAGTTCGAGCGTTCTTTTCATTCGGCCTGTTTTTTAGATGTGAAGCATCTTATCATCATCATCATCAGCCTGTCTACGCCCACTGCAGGGCAAAGGCCTCTCCCATGTTCCGCCAATCAACCCGGTCCTGTGCTTTCTGCTGCCACGTAATACCTGCAAACTTCTTAATCTCATCTACCCACGTAATTTTCTGTCGCCTCCTCGCGCGTTTGCCACCTCTGGGATGCCATTCAGTTACCCTTAATGACCACCGGTTATCCTGCCGACGTGCTACGTGCCCGGCCCATATTCATTTCCTCTTCTTGATTTCAACTATGATGTCCTTAACCCCCGTTTGCTCCCTGACCCACTCTGCTCTCTTCCTGTCTCTTAAGGTTACACCTATCATTTTCCTTTCCATCGCTCGCTGCGTCGTCCTCAATTTAAGTTGAACCCTCTTTGTAAGTCTCCAGGTTTCTGCTCCGTAGGTAAGTACCGGTAAGATGCAGCTGTTATATACCTTCCTCTTGAGGGATAGTGGTAGATTACCTAGAAGAAAAAAATTGGCCGCGTATCTGCGTGCTTCGCTGCAAATGTCGTCTAAAGACGAAAGAAGAGACGCTGCGTGAGATATGGGCGTCATCTGGCAATACGTCGGGAAACATGAGTGCTGTGTTGCGGGCTGGTAGTCCCGGCGAAGCGGCAGGCGAAGACCGGCGGTGACCAACGCGACCGGTGGGGACGCCGGCCAGCTCGAACACGCTGTTTGGCGCATTGCGCCGAATGAGAAGAAACGTCCGCACTCAACGAGTACTCTCCACAAACGCTCTTACTATGATGTCGCCTGGGTGAAACAGGAATGCCAAAGCGGCGCCCCCTGTCATTCGTACAATGCAATACTGAACCGAAACCGGAACACAACATGAGATTGTGCAGAGGGCACGAAGGAAGACAAGTTTCAGCGCACTCGCATTTTCAGCGCTCCTTAAGAAAGTAGGGTTGTAACATTGTAGGGCGAGTAGGGCCAGAAGGACCGTCACGACGAAAACCTACCTCCTCAGTCGTATTCGCCTGGAACTTTGGTGTGGCTTCGCGTTCCCTCCTCCGCTCCTGGCCTTTCCACAAAGCTATTGCCTAAGTACGAAGGCCCCTACCGCGCCCTACGTCAAGCATCCCCAGTTAACTATATGATTGAGCCTGTTCAATCATCTACGGACCGCCGCCGTCGCTACCGCGAGACTGTTCACGTCGATCGACTGAAGCCGCATTATGATCCACTAGTTGTACTTGTTCCTAAGGCAAGGATGGCTCCTTTTCCGCGAGGGAGTGATTTGTAACATGGTAAGGCGCATACAAGAACGTAGCGAAAGAAGAAGACGAAGACGGTTGTTGTTGGCGCTCGCGCTTGCTCGGCTTGGACCGCTGATCGCTTCAGCGGTGGCAATCTTTTAATAAACGCGTTACTGTCTCAACGTTAAACGCATACCATCAAGGTCTTTAAAATTGCGTATCTATGTATTTTCTATTAAAAGAACACACCACCTAATACTTACCTAATGATGTTACGCCTCAGATATGCGCAATATTTACTTTTTGATCGACAACGTTCACAAGTATGAACAGCCGTACCAGTTCAAGATGGGTGGGCGGTAAGCAACTGGTTCAACTTTGGCCGGTTGGCTGAATCGGGTGACGTGCCGACAAACAGAAAGACAGACAGACGGAAAGACAGACCAAAATTTCTGCGTTTAAGTTCCCCAAGAAAGACTATCGTCTTTAATAAGGATGGGTTGGGGCTCATTCGGCAACCATTATCAAATCATGAAGCATCTTATAGCGGAGCTCAATCCGGTGGTTGTGGTGGTGGTGGTGTGCGGCGTGACCATCCTTACTGCGCATGCGCAAACCTTCTCCACTTGCCCTCTCCACTCCCTCTCTCCCCTTTCCCTCTCTACATCACCTCTCACCTTCCCTTTCCCCTCTCAGTTCCCTTTCCCATCCCCTCTCCACTCCTCCTCTCCCCTCTCATCACTCCACCTCTTCCATTTCCCTCCCCCTCCCCCTCTCCACTTCCCCTTTCCCCCTCACCACTCCACCTCTGAAACGCGGGCACTACATCCCGAAACACTGCTTCGCATCGCCTTATGGTCTCCTTTAGCGGGAGATGGTGTGATTTTTTTTGTTTGAGCAGCGCGCTGCAAGTGTCGACCTGTGGCAGTTGTTCGCGCTCGCCCTGTGTGCTCTGCGCGTTCTTCGTGTGCCATTCCAATTTCTTGCAATCACATTCATTTCTCCGCCCTTGCGGCGTAACTGTGACTTTATTGAACAACTTCTGTCCGATTTTCAGCACATAAGGAATAACACGGCCGCAAGGCTGAGGTGTCACACTTGAGGCATTGTTAGCAACTCAAAAATTCAACGTTTTTATTTTTGTTACAGAGAATGGTCCACACAGCCCTTTATTTCAACCAGAGAGATAGACAAAAATAAGAATGGCCTTTTCGTCAACGCTATTTTCAGACTCCGGCATTTTTCGCGAACCCCATACGTTTCAGCACAGTTTTGAATTATAACGGGGCGCGTTACACAATCCCAATATAATTACGCACAAATTACAAAGACACATTTTTTCCTAAACGAAGTGCAAAGTAAAAAAGAAACGCCCGAAAATGCTAGCAGTTGTTCCGTGTACGAATACAACCGATGAGCAAAGTTCCTTAGAAATGGGACGTCAACCACTATACGTCTGATCTCGCTGCTCGCATTCATGAAGGCGGTAGGGTGAGAAGCGCGTGGGGAGAGCGTCTGCTGCGCTCGGTGGCGGGAACGACTGAGCGCATGAGTGTGCGGCGCGCGCAGCGCAAGGCGAGAGAGACAGGCGGGAGAGGGGTGCGAGAGCTGATGCAGCGGCGACCTTCGACGGCGGCGACGAAACGCCGCGCGCGGCGTTCGGCCAAGGAGGACAAAAGTTATGATGAGGCTTTAGGAAAAGACCATAAAATAAAGTGCCTCCGCCCGTACCACCGAGGTATAACAGGCTTAAACCAATAAAATGAAACGAATAGGGCATGCGCCAATAAGTTTTATTTAAAAAAAAATCTACTATCTAGAGTCACCCCAGCCACGGAAGTGGACCCAGACAGCGAGGGTTTATTTTCTTATTCGGTACATGTGTTCTTTTCATTCTTGTTTCACATGCTTCGTGCCTGACATCTGTACTCGTGTCACTTGCTCCGCCGTACGTTGCTCGCGGCGTTTTCCTCCGGCTGCTCCTTGAGTTTCTGCTGATCCTGTATTCTCAAAAAGAGATTATTTCCCCGAGCAGAGGCAGTAGATACTGCCTGTGCTCTACTCTCCCTCCCCCCCCGTTCGCCCCCCCCCCCGACCCTCCCTTCCCTCTGTGTCTATCTATCCTGTCTTATCTTCTCCTGCTATTCGTTTGCGTGCCCTCCCATCCCACCTTTTTCTCCTTATATGACTGTTACTTCCTGAACGCGTGCCTTGTAATGCCTACTTGGTTTATGTGGTGGTTTTTTAATATGTGCGTGTAAGGCGCTTTTACGTGTTATGTGAGTTCTAAGGGGAGAGAATTATGATTTGTATTCCTAATGAAACCTGGTCTGTGGCCTTCCACTGGGTGTGTTGTATTGTTTGTATTCCTTCTGTATAGGTGTCTGAGTATTCCCCCCTTCCCCCCCTTTTTTCTCGTTCTTTTTTCTTTCCTATTTTGTTCTTCATCCCTTTTTCTTTCCTCTTTCCTCCCCCCATTCCCGTGATGTCCTGTCCATCTGGCAGTAGCGAGAGATCCATATAATCTCGGATTTTATGTGATTTCATAATATGGGATTTTCCCCTTATTATAATAAAGTTGGACCTTCTTGATCGCAAGGTTGTTTCCCCAGCCCTACCCCTTTCACCTCGCGGTTCCTGTGGTGGTCCTTGGGTTGTGAAACTGGTGCTCACTGGGAAATGGATGTTTCTATTCTAATTGGGAGTAATTTGAATGTGTGATATTTTAGTGCATCCGTGGCCCAAACATGCCAGCCGGGGTGGAGTGCACCCACCTCCTCATGGTGCCTGGGTTGTAATAATTTTATAAGGAAGCTAATGGATGGTCGCGTGGGGTGGGGTGCCCCCGAATGATAAAGGCCTCTGCCACTCTCACCCATCGACTGTCCCCTGTTGTCCTTTTTCTTTTCTTCTCCTATGGCTGTTCACCTCTCTTAGGATTTGCGTGGGTCTGAGATCGAAGCGGTGAACTTAATGTTCTCGATCAACCAACAACCCCGCTCCTCAAGGCATTGGAAGCTCGGGTCTGGGATCTTAAGTTGGGCTTGGTGCCCATGATCGACCAACAACCCCGCTTATTGAGGAATTGGAGATTCGGGTCTGGGATCTATTGGTGGGCTCTTATGTCCAGATCACATAATAATTGCTGGAGTGGAGGGGAAGTTGGTCGAGTGAAGCCGGTCGTCGCCATCTTGCCAGAGGCAGAAAGCGCGCTCCACGCCGTCGCGCGCTGGCGCTTGCGTGCGTTATTTGCCGCTGTGGGCATGTAAACACCAATGGTTTGACAATGGTTGCCTCTTGTGTCACCTATGAATGTGCAAACAGGCTGAAGAAAGGTTCTGGCCTCACATTCGGCTCGTAAATACGCGAGAACGTCTTCGATTGAGCCATTCCGCGCGCCATATTACTGAGGGGTGCCAACTGACGCGTTATGAGCGTGCAACAAATAATAGCCGTGATATTTTTACAGGTTTCCTAAAGATCTCACAGTGCGGAGCCTCTGGGATAGGGCCGTTCACCGTGTTAAGTGGAATGCGAAAGACGAAGATCATCTGTATGCTCCGTGCACTTCGCGCCGGATTGCTTTGATCGCTTGCTAGAAGCAGTTTTTTATGAGACTCGAGCATACGTAAATGGGCTGAGAGATCCGGCAGGAATTACAGTTACCGATGAACTGAAAAAGAAAAACTGGATTTGTTGGCTTTTTGATATGCATACGGCAAGCACCGAAAGAATACTTGACAAGGTTGTCGGCCAGGGTCAGCTGAAGTATTTGCTGACACACAAGCTCCGTCAATACCTCCTTGCATTCGGCGCGCGCAGCGTTTCATTGTCTTTTTGCGCGGCCGCCGGGTGGGGAGACCGTGTGCTGACAAAGCACCCGTAGTGCGCTACAATGATCGTTGTCATTTCACAATCCATGATCAAGGTGGTGAAAGTGAGGAGGACCATTATAACCAGTTGTGCACAGAGCTTATATCTTTTAACCTGGAATTTCTGGTGCTCTAAGACCAAACCGCTCAAGGCCTAAACATTTCCTCTTAAATCACCGGCTGCTGCAACCTAAAGCGATGCTTAAGAGAAGGGAGCTGCGACGTCGCGGAGGAGTGCGGGTCTAAGGAGTTTCGCTCCTAACAAGCCATCAGGTGGTATGAAGCGTTCGTCGCTTAATCGCCTCACGGCGTCCTGTGCAGATGCGATCTGAGGCGAGGCGTTGCGGGCCACTGGCGTTACTGTCGCGCGTGTTTGCACTGTCGAGGAACGCAAACTGGCACTGCGTCTAACGCTTGAAGGCTTCCCAGTTCAGTGACCTGTGTATCGCAGGTACTTTATCTGGCCAGCGCTCCCGGTAACAGGACCTGGCTCATGCGAGTGTTTCGGTGCGGTGCCGTAGGATGGTGCGCTCGAAACACAAACGGATGACGCTCCCTGGGCGTTGCAGGTATTTGAGGCTGCCATTGTATTCCTTGGAGGTGCTTCGAACCACCAGTCACTACGGTGTGATGCCTTAAAACAAAAAATCACAGCATATCCACGTGGTGAATGATGATGACTGGGGCGAAGCGAACTCGCGCTGCAGCACGGTGATGGCATTGGCGCGAGCGTGGTCCTTCTTGATGGAAGATATTGCGACTAGATTGTTTGAGAACCACAATCTGTTGCACACACCGCAACTATGGCCGAAACTGTTATCAAGGAAGTCCCGCTGTTAGCGCGCGTCGGCGCCTTCGGGCAGAGCCCGCCTGATGCGTTTTGCAGCCACTTCACATGCTGGCACAGCTTCGGGCTCTGCCTGCCGGTACGCGCGCTTTCTCGCCGCTTCACGGTCCTTCACATTTTGAAGATCCCATTCGCGCCGCAGCCGTGCAGCTTCGGCCTCGCGGGCTCGAACGGCGGGGTCTTCTCGCCGCAGCCGTGCAGCTTGTCGAGCAGCTGCGGCTTCGCGGGCTCGAACGGCGGAATCTGCTTCGCGGCGTCAACGTGCAGCTTCGGCCTCGCGGGCTCTCACCTCAGGATTCTGTCTGCTAGCGCGCGCTGCCGCCGCCTTCCGTGCCCTTCGTTCCGCAGCCTTGTCTTCCATCTGGCGACTCCGAGCCAAGAGTGACACTCGTCAACCTCGTCTTCTTCTTCTACTACATACCAGAACGCGCGCAGTAAAGAAGAAAGAATGCCACACAGGCGAACGCGCACGAGTCTCACTCGTCCACGTCTTCTTCTTCTACTGCATACCAGAACGCGCGCTTCTCACGAGATAGAGGTGGCTACTACAACGCTACAAACGGAGGTTGGACAGACCGACGGCATAAGGAGCTTCGCCCCTAAAATGCTAGAACGCCCGGAACAGCAGCCGGCGACACTCGTACCCAGCTTACGTGCTCACGATCGAACACCCAGGGCCTCTATGCCCACGTCACCTTCTTTTAAAGACGATAGTATTTCTTGGGGAACTTAAACGCAAAAATTTTGGTCTGACTTTCCGTATGTCGGCAAGTCACTCGATCCAGCCACCCGGCTAAAGTTGAACCACTTGCCCAAGGGCCAGCCATCTTGAACGGTACACTAGGTTCATACTTGTGTACACTGTAAGAAAAAAAGAGAGTCAAAAGAGGGCCATGGAACCGTGACTCTCTTCGGGTGTCCATCTGACCCCTTTTGGAAGGTACAGGCAGAAAAAAAGAGTTCGCATTTGGGAAGGAGTCACTGGACCCTCCTGAAGTGCGTTTCGATTGGCTTCGGTATACGGAAGAGCCGCCGTATACGCCATACATATCGCCCCTTTGGCGCCGTTGTGGCGCCTTGCTCGGCAACGCAGACGGGGTTGATGCCGGGGTGGCGCGCCGCTCTCCTCTCTCAGTCGTCTCAGTCTCCTGGTCTATTGGAATGCGTTGCGTGGATGAGTTGGTTGCGCGTCTTCGGTGGTATTGACGCCGGCTCCCTGCACGAAGTGACGCTTGGAGGGCGGAATATTCATGGAGCTGCGGACACCGACAACGGGCGCCAGTTAACGGTGAGTGTACTGCTTTCGTAGGTACTAATTATACAGCTTTAGCTGGGCGTCTGCAGCAGCTCTGCGGAATCTGCCAGCCATTTCCAACAGTAGCCTGTATCCGCGGGGCTGTTGCGGATGCCCAACTAAAGCTGTCATTTAACGAGTTGCCACCGTTATGCGCGTTGCTGTACAAGCTCCCATAAAGTGAGCGATGCAAACAATAACCGAGGGTCATTTCTTGCTGATCGCACGTCGTGTCTGCACTACTGAAGGTGCAAGATGTCGTTTTGAGACGCCTTTTAGTCTACTTCATAATAACATTTCCATCGACCTCGAGTGTGCGGCGTGCTTCCACGCGTGGGAACGTGAAAAAAAATCCTGTGTACAGAACACTCACACGCACTATATGTAATGGTTTTTGTTGGCTTAAAGACGGTAGTTTGAGGTGCAAATATAGTACGGTGGCTTCCAGAATGTACGTGGTAGTCATTCAAATTGGACACGCCTCGCCGGTAAAGTGAAAAAGCTCTAGACTTTCGACGGCGCGCGTTGTTGCGGCCGCCGGCGTGCACTCTTTTTCCTCGTTTCTGTTTGCTGTTTTCGTGGTTTGCATACACTGCGATGACGTTGGGCGCTCTAACAGAATCGAGTGAGTGTACGTGATTGTGGGAGTTATGTGCGCTAATTCTAGCATATGACATGTCTGATCTCGACGTAGACGGCGTACGCACGCGCTGGGTGTCGTTCGGGCCCTAGTACTCGCATCTGTTTATCTGAGTATTTAGGGATGGGTTACGTTTGTAAAACGTGCGGTCAATAACCGCTCACGACATGCCCCTGGTTGCCGGAAGATGTGCTTTGTTGTTTTGTTGTTAGCCTTTATTATGTCTGTGTGAACCACCTATTGTGTAGGTTTTGCAAACCTTTACTGCAATTTCATTTTCTCATCATAATATCACGTTCTGCTTTTCAGATACCGTTTTTCATGGTGCTCACGCTGGACAGGAGCGACAACCTAGCAAGCCACTAGTCTGATGCCTCAAGCCGTCACCACTTTTTGATTTATTCTTAATCACAAGGAATAAATATGGAAACATGATGGCAATTTCCGCTGTTCATTTAGCACCATATGATACTGTGCACATCACAGTCACACAATTTAGTTGGCTATACTCATAGAAGCATGTAAATGAGGAATACCCAAACTTCTTAATTGGAAATCACAGACCATCTTTTCGCTCTTTCTATATAACTTCGTTGGAAAATATGTGTTGTTTTGACGAGTTTTATTAAAATAATGCTAAAACTGAACTATTATTTACAGTCGCTGGGCAGAACGGCAAGTATTATTGGACTTGCTTAAAATGAATACTCTCCTATTTTCAACAGTAGTCGCGCAAAAGTAGAGCAAGGATCAAATGAGTATCTTAAAATACTTGTGGAGTCGCTTGATGCTTTGGTGTGGGTCCCTTGACCCCCCTAGGAGCGTTACCGGCAAGAGTCGTCTGACTCCCTATGAGTGGTAACGTGATCCTCCCGATGAGAGGTTTTGCACTCTTCCTAGAGGGTCGGGGGACTCTCCTAGAGCGAACCGACCCTGACCTACCAAGAGAGTCACCGTGACTATTTAAAGAGAGTCATATACGTGGCTAGTCAGAACTCTCCGAAAAGAGTCACGCATACTCTTTTTTTTCTTAGAGTGTACATTGTTGATGAAAAAGCAAACATTACGCGTATCTGAGGCGCTACATCACTTGGTAAGTATTAGGTGGTGTGTTCCTTTAATATAAAATACATAGATACGTAATTCTAGAGACCCTAGTTTCTTAAGCTGCGCTGAAAATGCGACTGCCCTAAAACTTGCCTTCCTCCGCGCCCTCTGCACGAGCACATTGATGTGTTTCGGTTTCGGTTCAGCATTGCGCTGTACGAATGCCATGGGGCGCCGCTCTGGCATTCCTGCTTTACCCAGGCGACGTGTAAATAGCAGTGTGTGGAGAATACTCGTTGAGTGCGGACGTTTTTTCTGCTTCGGCGCTTCGCGCCAAACCGCGTGTTCGGGCTGGCGGGCGTCCCTGCTGGTCGCGTTGGTCACCGCCGCTCTTTGCCTGCTGCTGCGCCGGGACTACCAGCCCGCAGCACAGCACTCATGTTTCCCGACGTATTGCCAGATGGCGTCCATATATCACGCAGCGCCTCTTTTATCGTCTTTAGACGACATTTGCAGCGCAGCACGCAGATACGCGGCCAATTCTTTGATATCTCGCACTTCGTTTTTCTCTTCTTCTGCTCCCGCATTTTTACGCAAGGAGGTTGAAAGAAAACTTCTGGAGTGGCGGCGGTGCGTCGCCGCTGAATCCGACGACCGCCATATTGCTCCAGGCAGAAAACGTGTGGGTCGTCGCTTGAGGCCGCGCGGAAGTTCCAAAGATGGCGAATCTCTCCATTGCTTTAATGACAAGCGAGTGTTGTGGATGTATAACTTTTTGGACTGCGATCCACTCGATAACCGCTCGAGCGGACTTTCTAGAGCCCGTTCTAAACTCTCTTGGGGAAACTAATACATGTACACTTGCAAGGTACCACTATGCCGCAAATCACAATTTTTGTGAAGTAGGAAAGCAATCACTATGCCATTATTCGTCTTTCTGCGTATAAGCGAGGTACCTGCTACACATCTGTAAGGCATTATGTGAACTTTGTTGATGCTGCCTCTGGCTGATAATGATGAAGAATTATGGCTGGGCCTATTGTAATTGATTTGAAGCAATGAACGACCCGGTCACTCGTTGCGCCATTAGCATTGTGGGACGCCTGGCCGTTATTTCACTCGTCTGAGACGCTATATTACACATTTAACGCGATTCCTAACGGTTTTTGGACGTTAAACCCCAGATATTATTGTTAGCGCGATTCCTTGCCCGATATGACGCCTGTAAGGATGTTTTTGCAATGGAGTTCCAGCCACTAGCGTGGCTCTGTGGTAGAATACTCGACTGCCACGCAGAGGACCCGGGTTAAAATCCCATCTGAGCTTGTTTATTTTTATTTATTTCATTTTTTTCTTATTTCGCGCGAT
Organism: Rhipicephalus sanguineus; assembly: GCF_013339695.2. Taxonomy (NCBI): domain Eukaryota; kingdom Metazoa; phylum Arthropoda; class Arachnida; order Ixodida; family Ixodidae; genus Rhipicephalus; species Rhipicephalus sanguineus. Next base: position 161,378,928 of record NC_051179.1, read on the forward strand.
GGTGGTTACAGACACCGGCGGCGGCGGTGGACAACTACCCCACTGCTGTTGTGATCTGATAACAGGTTTAGCTGTAAAATCAGGCTTCAACACATTTCAAAAGAAATCAACCCGAAGAAAGTTCGGCAGATCCTACGCATTGTGGAGATCGGTTTCATGCGAAGCAGTAAGCGAATACTTCTATGGTGTCTTTTATGGCTTTGGGCCAAGCGTTACGAGGTGGATCAACGTGTTTTTTTAAGTTTAGGAGCTGTGTGTACAACGTGGGCTTACCAGGCACGTCGACAACACTGGCGTTTGAAGGATAACTTATGGGGCGACATAACGTCAGCCCTCACGTTAGAGTACATACGTCAGTATTATCGAAACCAAGTGCACTTTTGATGCATCCATGTGGATATCATACGTAACTTTCGTTAATGTATTCCTTTGGGTCGAGCAATGCTTTAATATAGCTTGCTGAAATATAGGAATACAAATGTAAGGTTTATCACACTGCTATAAAAGCGGAGCCAACACTGGAACCACAGACGTTAATCTGATATGACGCCTGTATCGTGTGAGCATACATACGTACTCTGTATTGCTTTCTTGCAAAATTAGAAAGGCAGCACCACAACCACACTTTACGTTGCACCGCCATTACGCCTGCATAGGCTGTTCTTCCAAACCAGTCTATATACTTGGCGTGCCTCCGTAGTAGAATACTTGATTGCCACGCAGAATGCTTGGGTTCGATTCCTGCTGTGATCCTAATATTTATTCTTTCCATTCGTCGGGTCAACGCTGCCGATGTCGGTTTTTCTTAACGCTCTCGCATTTAAATTACTAATGTCTGTTCTCGCCGTTCCTGGGTAGATATAAACTGTCAATCACCTGTGGCGCGTCAACCTACACCGCAGCCAGTGGCAAATGGCTATGTGCCACACGTGTCTGGAGGAAAAGGTCTGACGACGTACGCGACAGGATTTTCCCGTTATTCATGTCATGACCCGACAGTCATATTTGTCAAATCCTCCTACCCTCCCATGCCGATTTTGGTGTGCACCAAGTTAAGGAGGCTATCATGAGAGCAGCCAGGCGTAGGCGGCTAGGGAGATAGATTCGTAGATAAAAACCCTTGATGTGCCGAAGGTTCGCTAAGGAATCCATCGCATTTAGAACTCCCAGAGCGGAATAAGAACGCGGCGGACAAGGACTGCTATTTTTAAAAATTTGTAGACTAGCGTAAACAAGAGCTGCAGAAGCTAGTCAATCTGCTTTCGTATCTCTTCTTTTGATGTGTTTACTTTTACAGCGAAAGTTGTTATGAGATCACAACAAGGGCCGTTTTTGTCGCCGTAGTTGTCCGCCGCCGCCGCCGGTGTCCGTAACCACTATCGCGCGAAATAAGAAAAAAAAAACATGGCTGATCCCTCCGTCATAGGAATCGGTATAACACGAAAGTGAAACGCGTCTTCACAGAAGTAGTGCTTATTGTGTAATGATATATCAGAGCTTGTACAACGTCTATTCGTGTTTGGCAGCTATAGCACCGTTTGACGTGGATGCACCCATGTTGTCAGCATGTCTATCGCGACGACTAACGCCCATGATCATGAATAAACTTTTGTGGTAGCTGACGGTGTGAACATATATTTGGACACAGCGAATCGTGAAGCCCGCGTAAGGATGATATCAACAAGCCCATAATCAACATTGGTACCCGGTATGCACTTCTTCAAAGCGTCGTCAATTAAGGAGACAAACGGCACGGTGTGCGCTTTCTAGTAATGAGTAGCCGACGCCTGTGCTCATGCATACATAACACGCACTCCGCTTCAGCAACACGGGAGGTAGAGGTTCGTAGCCTGAGCCGCAAACGCGTGCGTCCCGCTGGCCTCTGTCTCGCCGGCACTGCTCTCGCTCCACCAAGGCACGGCATTCGCCCGTCGAAATCGCGTCCATTCTGCAACGCATATTGCAGCAGTTTTGTTATTCGGTGCTCTCGCAATTGAAGCAGTCGGCGGCGGAGAAATCCCGTTGGTGCACGTGGAAGATGCACTACCGCACTACTCGGATGATCCGACGCACGCTAACACGAAGCCAAAGGCAAAGAACGTAACTGCGTCAAGGGTGCCTCGGCGACGCCAGCGCGGCCACTCTACCTCTCTGGTATCGAGACGCTTTAACCATGACCTCAGATATCGCGTGCAATCTCGGAGTGAGCGCTAGTAAGTGTGGATCGTGAAGTATTACTTCTTTTCACCTCTCACAGACGGCGGCACCGCCCCGCTCCGCCCGCCGCGATAGAGAATGTGTGAAAGATATAACGCGCGTTCGCGCCGTGCCCAGCATCTCCCGAGATGGCTTAGTGGGTAGCGCGTCGGGCGCTTGCCGTCGCGGCCGCAACGTCGTGGGTTCGATTCCCAGCGGGGTGTTATTTTCTTTGTTTTTTTTCTTTCTCACACGTTGGTGTCGATTTTATCAACGTCATATCCGTGACGGATGTACTTGGTGGACCCCGGCATAGAACACTTTCGTGTTAAAAAAATGCGAAATAAGATAAAATTTCCGGGACGGAACGAGGTTCGAACCTGGGCCCTCTGTGTGGGAGCCCAGTATTGTACCTCTGAGCCATGCCGGTGCTTGAAACTGCTTTGCAGAAAGACCCTATACAGGCTTCATGTCGGGAAGGAACCACATTAACATATGTAATGTTGCGTGGTAGAAGAGCAAAATAACAACCAAGTGTCACAAAACGCGAATTCTGTAGCCAGGCGTCACGCAATGCGAATTGCGCAACGAGTGGGTTGTTGAATGCTTCCAACCCATTACAAAGGGCTCTGCCATAATTCTTCATCGTCATCAGACACAGCATCAACAAAGTGCACATAATGCCTTACATGTGTTTAGCAGGTACCAAGGTTCTCCACAGAATGATGAAAAATTGCGTAGTGGCTGCTTCCCAACTTCACAAAAATTATGATGATTTATAGCATAGTGGGTTCCTCGCAAGTGCACTTTCATTGGTTGCCAAGGAAGCCCATATGGTTCCCATGCTCCATTTCGTCAGGGTATCAATAACGTTAATTCCCTCTCTCTCTCTCTTTCACACGTTAACATATGTTATAAAGCGTGGTGGGAGAGTGACATAACGACCAGACGCCACACAATGCGAATTAAGTGATTAGTGGGTCCATTAAAACTTCCAACCCATTACAAGACGTTCAGTCATAATTCTTCATCATCAGCCGTCGCATCAAGAAACTGCTCATAACGCCTTACAGATGGTACCTCTCTTCTCCGCAGAATGACGAATAATGCGTGGTGGGTGCTTCCAAACTTCACAAAAATTACGATTTGTGGCGTAGTGGGTACGTTGCTAGTGTACTTGTATTAGTAGCCACGAGAGAGTTTATAGCGGGCTCCAGAAATGCCGCCCTTCGAGCTTTCACTGTGACTGTGCTGCACTTACCGCGCAGGCCTGGCGTTTTTAGATGCGAAGTATCTTAAGGCCGAGCTCAATCCGGTGGTGTGCGGCGTGCCCACCCTTACTGCGCATGTGCATACCCTCTCCGCACACCTCCTCTCCACTCACCCTCCCCACATTCCACCTCCCCCTCTCCCATATCCCTCTCCCCTCTCCACTTTCCCTCTCCACTTTCCCTCTCCACTTCCCCTCCACTTTCCCTCTCTCATACCCCTCTCCCCTCCCCCTTTCCACTATTCCTCTGAAACGCGGGCTAGACATGCCGAAATTCTCTCCTGCGCAACGCCCCGATGAGCTCGAGCGCATGCGCGTCCCCTCCCCTTCTCTCTTCTCTCCTACGCTGCCCCCCTATCGCCCGCCTGTCGACCGCGTTCCCCGCTCGCCCTGTGAGAATTAACGGCCAGGCTAGATGGAAGATACGACGCGCGTAGCGTCCCTCTTCGCGTTCCACGACGCGAGGTCGGTAGCATGCCCAACGAACGCCAACGGAACGCGATCGTGCAAGTGATCCGGCTTCGCATCGCCTCATGGTCCCCTTTAGCGGGATATGGTGTAATTTTTTTAAGGGCGCGTGTTTCATATGGTTAGTTTCGTGATTATCTGCATTATGCGTAAACAAGAGCTGCAGCAAACTGGTCAACTACTCGGCTTTTGTATATTTTCTTTTGCTCGGGTCAGATTTTAAGGGTGCGGGTGTTTCATACGGTTTGTTTCGTGACTGCATTATGATGCATATTGAAGTTATTGTGGATCTGTTGCCTTATCGATTCACGTATAAACCACATTGTATATACTTCTTTTTTTCTTTTGAAATTGTATAAAAGCCGGGGATGAATAAAATTTTGTGTACACCAAATTAACGCCACCATGTGCTTCATTTCGGGAATGCTGGAAGCGAATTCTACGTGTTATCAGGCACGCTTCAGCCCATATATTATGGCGTAAAAATTCCCATCTTCAATCCTGCAGGAGAAAAAAATTGGGCCAAATAAGTGACACTAGCTGTCCACTTCTCATGCTGAAACGCCTCCGCGGAAGCTCACAAATACGCCGTCCGCGCTCAAGCTGCGCTGCCTCTTGCCTGGAGCAAGATGGCTGCCAACCGGTTTCCCAGGCTTCACCAGCTCGCGTGGGCGCGTATAGGAGACCTCCACTCCAGAAGTTTTTAAAAACCTCCTTGGTTGTACGTCACTCAATGCTTAACATCTTCCTCTTCTTTTATTTTATTTTGTATGTCATCTCATATATGACACCAACAACAAGGGAAAATATTCACAGGGTCCCTTGTGCATTCACCCAAGACGACTCGAAGGCGAAAGCCATCTTTTTCCTATCAGTCGACGTACTGATCCTGCCCCGTCACCCTCCAAAAGCTTTGTTCCCCTAGCATGGTATTTTACTGCCTCCAGGATCAGAGGCACCTCACCGGGTTTTGCATTGCCTCCACGATCATCCTACCTTTGGGCAAGGTATGATGTCATGCGATGACGATATAATGTGACGTCATGTCAGAGTTTGTGACGTCATGATGAGGTCTCAAGTTTTTGCGATTTGTGACGTCATGATGACGTCATCACGTGATCTTTTCCAGCACTTGTGTTGTGCCCGTCGCCGCGGCAAGCCGACGGCCAATTTTCGCGTTTGATGAGGCATCTAAGGCTTTCGCTTTAAAAAATACTCACAAGATTGCACTTCACTAGTAATTTGAGGGGAATCAATATTATGAAAGATATGCGGACTGCAATTTCGCTGGGAGCACTGAAAGTTCAGTGATCGCGAAATTGGCGGAAAAGTTTTTTTTTCGCAAACATTTGTATATTTTTGAGGCAGCGAAAAGCTTTTTTTTTGGAAAGTAACTTTGAAATCTTTGAAACTTTGAAGCAACTAAACTGCACTAGCCGTACGTTGAATAAACATGGTCTGAATTTCTGTGGTACTTAAACAGCAGTCTAAAAGAGACGGGGTCAAGAAAGAGAGGACACAAACTGCGGCGTCTTTTGAGTCTTCTTCACATCTTGGTTCTGTCTCTTTACCGTCGTTGTTCAAGTATCATGGACTTCAACCAATCCGCCCAGTCTGATGCAGTTCCTTAGTGAAGTAACGGGGTCTTAGTGCGGTAGAATTGTTCGGAATCTCAATAGCCGTTCCTCCTTTCTTGGCGATATCTAATAATAATTACCAACTCGTACTTAAATCGACATCACGTGGACCAACAACTGCCGCCTTTCACCTCATTATTGCCACGTGGTTGTGGCAGTAAAGGAAGCAAAACGCAGCCGGTTTAGACGAAACGCTTTATTGGGAGAACTCTTGCCCAGTAAAGAAGCAATGCTCAACGTGAAGCGCAAGCGGCAAGCACAGACGTCAGTAATTTTATGAGTGGTAAGGCGGGTCGATATTTATGCATCTGGCATCGAATATTTTAGCGTTATCGCATGTGGTCACGTTAGGTCCAGAATAAACTCCGTCGTTCATGTTGTACGCGCATTCTTATCGGTAGCTTCTAAAATAATGGGGAACGTTACGAGACACTTCGGCGGAAGCCGCGCAGGCAGTGGTTAAACATGTAACGGGCTGGCTGCATAAAAATAGAAAGAGAAGCGCACGTGGCAGAATGATCACACATACTTCATTAAAGTAACCGCCTCGTTTTCTGTTCGAGTCGTACCATTGTTGTCCTTTGAATCGGGAGTCCAGCGCTGTGTGTGTGTGTTCTTTTTAAGTGCTTCGTTTTTTTGCGCTGTTAAATCTATTTGAATCGGGTGTGTTCTGCAGCTGTAATAATTGAATTTATTGCTCAAGGAGGGCAGCTTTGACCCTCCCACCATGGTCATTCGGAGGCCTAAGATCGCGGTGACAGTATATTAATTCTGGAAGATTCTGTGCAACTTCCTTTTGCATTCTCTCTGCAACGACTGTAGAATTCTTCGCCAAAAATATACTATACCTTATTCCGCAACAGGTCGCGCAATCAAATCAAGCCTTATCTCTAAATCATGGATAACGTGGAACAAATCAAGCTAAATGCTTGTTTTTTTCTAAATGCGAAGAATTCCTTAGGGAACTAAAGGAAACAATATGACTTTTAAGGGCTCATTTCTTAGTTACACACAATAATACCGAGAAATAACAGACAATAAGGCCAAAGAAAGTATAGGGGATGTTATTCATTGTAATTAGGATAAAGTGTGAAGAAAGTAAAGTGGGAGAAAAGATAACTTGCCGCCGGCAGGGACCAAACCTGCGACCTTCGAATAACGCGTCCGATGCTCTACCACTGACCTCCTATTGGGCGCGAGGCCCACCACTGGAGACCTGGGCGCTGCAATCGCTGTGACGTGCAGGGTTCGATCACGCGACGTCGCATCGCTCTGGCTAAGGGAAGCGCACGGTTGAATGCGCTGTTTTTGACCGCTACTTCGGGGCGTTTTCGCTTTTGAGCAGCGTTGTTTTGCTCTCACTTCTTGTGTGTGGACCTCTAGAGTCTACACAAGCCGGAAAAGTGCAGTAAAAATTGTTGGCGGCATGGTACTTTTCTGATCCGTGCCAAAGTGCACTACGTACACGAAGGGGCCAGACGTAAGCTTTCACTTTTACCGCCACCCTGCGTTTCACGAGCGTGATGGCGCTGTCACCTGTCTTTCTTTTTTATTATTCCAAGCCTAAGGGCAAGCTTGCTGACGGTAGCCGAAAGCGATTCAATTTGTTTATGCAGATCGCCGGGAAGTGCCGCGATGGTGGGAGCGGACGATGAAAGTTCAAGGGCAGAGAGACGCGATTCAAAGGCAGCAAAACGAGAATCTACAGACAGTCTCAGATCTGCGATGTCTTTGGTTATTTGACTTTGGCCATCAATTAGTTGGGCAAGCATGTCAGGTATAGAGCGGTCGTTATCAGCAGTAGCTCTTGCAGCAGGAACCGACGAGGCTGCGTGACGGGGCCCAGGATAAAGCTCAATATCACCGCTTAACAAAAGACTGGTAATGCGATGCATAAGTTGTGCGAATACTGACAAGAATGACATAATGCAACACTGTGGGCAAGGAAACAGCAGCAAGAAGCGATCATCAGACCGAAAACAGTAAGTGTCAAAATACCGTACCTGCGCAAAGAACAGGCAAGATTTCAGCATTGTAGCGGCGCCGCTGTCACCCTGCCCACTGAAGAAGTGCGACAGCTGCGTGAGTAGTTTATCTTGTCCCGGTAGTGGTGTCGTGGCACTCCATAAACCAGCGATTGGGCTGATCAGAGTGAGAATGGACCTCAGGTGCATTTCGTCGCAACTGGGACGACCTGGTCTCCTCTTCGCTCCTTGGCCGGAATTCGTCTGACCACAGCTGTGCATACACAGACTCTCTTGTCTGCCTTCCGGTAGACTGCTACGCTTCATCCGGCCCCGTTCCCACTCAAGCGAAGTACGACAGCAATCCAAGTGACGTCACTCTGATCAGCCCAATCGCTGGTTTATGGAGTGCCACGACACCACTACCGGGACAAGATAAACTACTCACGCAGCTGTCGCACTTCTTCAGTGGGCAGGGTGACAGCGGCGCCGCTACAATGCTGAAATCTTGCCTGTTCTTTGCGCAGGTACGGTATTTTGACAGTTACTGTTTTCGGTCTGATGATCGCTTCTTGCTGCTGTTTCCTTGCCCACAGTGTTGCATTATGTCATTCTTGTCGGTATTCGCACAACTTATGCATCGCATTACCAGTCTTTTGTTAAGCGGTGATATTGAGCTTTATCCTGGGCCCCGTCACGCAGCCTCGTCGGTTCCTGCTGCAAGAGCTACTGCTGATAACGACCGCTCTATACCTGACATGCTTGCCCAACTAACTGATGGCCAAAATCAAATAACCAAAGACATCGCAGATCTGAGACTGTCTGTAGATTCTCGTTTTGCTGCCTTTGAATCGCGTCTCTCTGCCCTTGAACTTTCATCGTCCGCTCCCACCATCGCGGCACTTCCCGGCGATCTGCATAAACAAATTGAATCGCTTTCGGCTACCGTCAGCAAGCTTGCCCTTGCATCCCCAAACGCCGACCCACAGAACAGTCTGACACGAAACGGCGTGCAAGCACGTCTGGACGAGTAAGAAGACATGTCTAGACGCAACAATTTAATCGTGCATAATATTCCAGATTCTCGGGAAACATGGGACCAAACCGAGCAAAAAGTTTCAGCAGCTTTATCATCTGCCCTTGGCAATGAACTTTCTTCCGAGGCAATAGAACGCGCGCATCGTATAGGTGCCTACTGTGCATCCAAGTGTAGGCCTATAATTATTAAGTTTTCTTCGTACAAAACAAAAGACAACATATTATCTTCGAGATCAGAACTGCGGTCTGGCAACGTATCTCTATCCGAAGACAAATCGCCCAGTACGCGACTAGCAAGAAAAAATTTGCGAGAATTTGCTAGAAGTCTGCCTCAGTCTCCCCTTTTCGACTACGATATAATAAGGTGTTTGTGGACAAAACATGCTATCTGTACGATGCCGATATGAAGTGTGTAAAAGTTTTCAACCAGCCTGCTAACAGTGGTCTCTTACGTGATGCATCAGCTACTACATCCTTAAGCGTTGCTCAAGCTACAAATCCAGCTTCATCATAGGGCTCTGCGAGGGGGCGTGATGTATTCTCACTTCATAACAGTGCGTCCGTTTTGCTATCAAACGCTAGAAGCATAATTAACAAGCGCGATTCATTACATTCCCTAATAGATACTGCTGGCTCTGACATCATCGCTCTAACGGAAACCTGGCTCAGCACTGCTGTGCGCGATGATGAGATATTTCATGACTCATGTCGGTTTTCTATCTACCGCCGTGATCGCATTGACCGTCAGGGGCAGGTGTTCTTCTCGTTATATCTAACACTTTCAAGTCATTCCAAATCAATGTCGAGGCAGAAATAGAAACCGTCTGGGCATGCATTGTATTCGGACACCAGAAAACAATTGTAGGCGTTTGCTATCGACCGCCCAATAACCCCCCTACTTTTGTTTCAGACTTACACGACGTACTCAGTTGCATTCTGACACAGTATCCTTCGTCACCGATAGTATTACTGGGCGACTTTAATTACCCTAACAAATCATGGGCTCTTGATCCGCCTGCCTTGTCACCATATTCTTCGCAAAGTCAAGAATTTCTTGACTTGTGTTCTCTTTTTTTCTCCTCGCAACTTGTCGTTCAGCCTACTCGCATAACTAATGAGAGTGCCAATATACTAGACCTAATTCTTTCTACTCAATCTGATCTTGTTTCTGATTTATCTTACTTACCTGGATTAAGTGATCATTTGGCTATTTCATTCGATCTTTCTATTCCAACTAAGGAGAAAATAAAACTGACAAAGCGCATTAGGAATCATAACAGAGCTAATTTTGATGCGATTAACACCGAGATGACTCATTATTTCTACTCTTTCATGATTGGCTTCGAAAACCGAACCGTAAAGTCCAATTGGAACCTTTTTGTGAGCAAAATTCATGAACTAACGGAGAAGTATATTCCACTGCGTAATATTTCATGTCGTTCTGGCTCGCAATGGTACACTAACCACCTAAAAAGATTGTCTAATAAAAAAAGCGGATATATTGCCTTGCAAAGAATTCGTCATCCAGCACTCGGTGGAATAACTATGAAGCAGCAAATATCGCCTATGTAACTGCCCTCAAACAAGCGAAAGCTAACTTCCAGCAACATATTTTACCATCCATGTTACCCAAGAAACCCAAGAAAGTTTTGGCGCGTCATTAATCCTAACCATAACAGTATGTTTCATCTAATCGATAATAATGGCACGCCTATTGCCGAATCTGATTGCGCCTAAATATTAAACAACGTCTTCTGCAGCAACTTCACCAGGTATACTGACGTCACACCTACTTATCAACCCGGTTACAACTACTCAACCATGGATCCTATCATCATTTCGCCCTCTGGTATCTCTAAGCTGATTGATTCACTAAAAACATCATCAAGCCCGGGCTCCGACACAGTTACTCCGAAGTTTTTAAAAAGCACCAGTGCCATTTATTCATTGTTTCGTGCAAAGATTTTTCAGCAATCCATCGATGACGGCGCTCTCCCGCATGAGTGGCAGGTCGGGAAGGTGGTTCCGGTACACAAGTCAGGTAGTAAAAGTTCACCCCTAAACTACCGCCCCATATCATTAACCAGTATTCCTTGCAAAATATTAGAGCACATTATTTACAATAACATCGCCTCAACGTTAGAAACACATTCTTTCTTTTCAGTCGCGCAACATGGTTTCCTCAAAAATCTATCTTGCGAAACACAACTGGCATCATTCATTCATCAGCTTCACGTCACTTTAGATCATCGGTCACTAACTGATTGTATTTTTCTCGACTTTTCGAAGGCTTTCGATAAAGTAAGTCATAAATTACTGCTCATAAAGCTCAAACAACTAAACCTTGATAATAACATCATTAGATGGATTGAACTTTTCCTTAACCGCATGCAGTTTGTAACCGCCAATGGCTGTTATTCTTCATCTCGCGCCGTTCACTCTGGATTACCGCAGGGTTCCGTCTTAGGTCCCCTTATGTTTCTAATTTACGTTAATGATTTACCTCTTCGTGTTTCTTCTAACATAAAACTGTTTGCAGATGACTGTGTTGTTTTCCGCTAAATTAACAGCCTAAACGTAGTCACTACCCTTGAAAATGACACTGATTACATCTTTGACTGGTGCAGGACTTGGCAAATGGAACTAAATACTTCCAAATGTAAGGTATTGCGTGTTTCCCGAATATCATCTTCTTCTGCTACCTACTTACTTAACAACATTCCACTCGAACCAGTCACCTCTTACCGTTATCTAGGCGTACATATCACCACTTGTTTAAGCTGGTCACTCCACCTCCGCACCATTATTAATAATGCAAATCGTATGCTTGGGTACATTCGCCGCAACTTCTCCTCCGTACCTGTCTCACTTAAACTACCAATGTACAAGACGCTAATTCGTAGCAAGCTAGAATACGCCACTGCGGTATGGGATCCGAGTTCAGCTAATCTAATAAATGTTCTTGAATTAATCCAAAATAATTCTGCTCGTTTCATTCTTCACGACTACAGCCGTCACGATAGCATTACTGCCATGAAAAACTCGCTCGAACTGCCGTCCCTTTCCTCTCGTCGCATGCTTTTCCGCCTTTGTCTATTTCACAAAATTTATCATTATATTCCAACTCCTCGCGACTCACTTATTTTTCCGCCTTCTTACGTATCAACTAGAATTGATTATCCTAATAAAGTTGGTGTTATGTCATGCCTAACCAAAACATGCAGGGATTCATTTATCCCCAGAACATCTGTAGACTGGAACCGCCTTCCCGGATCTGTGGCCATCATCACCGATCATCACTTGTTTCGTTCTGCACTAGCCACCAATGTATAATGGACACACCAACTTACCTGTTCTCTTTGTACACAACGTTTATATATTTTAGCTAACATTGTATGAGTAAAGAAAATCATGTTTCACCCCCCTTCATAATGCCTTTGGCCCGGAGGGTATTACGAAATAAAATAAAAAAAGCAAACTGACGAACTGAAAAAAAAGCAATGTTAGCTAGCTGGCGCTGCTCATGTAAAATAGCGTGGGCCTACATTCTCTCATTTCATTCTTTCAATCATTTCATTCTTTCAGGGCCTGCATTCGTTGCATTTCTGTGGCTGAAGCACATATCAAAGTAAGCTGGAAGAATAACGCCTCTACAAGCCGCTGTTCCAATTTTCAGTAAAACAGACAACGTATCCCGCAAGAACGTTACAGCGCCGAAAAAGAAGCGAACGGGCGAGTACACTCTTATTCAAGTCCCGTATAACGTCCGGCACATAAGCGGCCCATTTTTATTCCACCACAAGGTGCTCCATATAGGCGGCCCTTCAATCGCCATTAAGCGTGACAAATTCTGCGGTGACGGGCTGGGCCCGCTATATGCGGCCGCGAGCGGACGCAACGCTTATATGGAGCCCGGGTTCGTTGACGCGAAAATTTCTCGAGCGGACGCAACGCTTATACGGGGCCCGTTGTTTATGCGGGAAATTGAGATCGGCGCCGCGGCGAGAAGCGAGAGAGCGCCGAGCGAGCGTGCTCAAGGCTCGAAGTCCACGTTGACGCAGTGTAGTGTTTCCTGTGTTGGCAGCGGATGCGGCCGGTGAGCTCGAGATACAGCCAATAATACAGCCAGCGCCTCCCTGACCGTGGCAATCGTATCTGATTTCGTGCGAAGCACGTGCGTTGGAAACGCAGCGCCCGTGCCGAGTTACGTCAGTCGCCTCTGCTGCCTCGTTCGCCTCGCATCGTTTTTGTTTTTTGCAGACGTGCCTTTGTTTCTGTTTACTCGTGAATACGCAAAATTATCACGCAAACAACGCCCGCGACGTCTACAAACTCAACGTGCGAAGGAAGTTTTCACCTTTGATCGCGTTCTCTCTCTGCTCACGCTGCTGACTTATCCCCCCTACAGTTCTCTCTCCCATGCGCGTCGAGCGGTGTCCGTCTCTTTTGCGCCCGCTCCTTGCATGGTATCTCTGTTTTCGTTGAGAATTCGGTCCCGCGATCGTCTTGGCGTGCTTCAACGTTTCGGCAGTGCCGATCAGGCCCTGCTGCGTGGGATGTACACCTCGACCGACGTCAAAGGCATTCAGAGAGGAGCGTGCAGTTATGATGGCACGTGTGAGTGCAAAGTGTGTCAGTGCGATGTGAGTGTGAGTGCATCAGATTGCTCGCGTACAACCGCCAGCCAGGGGAACCAGGCGTGCCACTTCAAGTTGCCTGGTGCTCCTACTGCGGGCACTGCCCCGTGAACCATGCACGACTGGGTGAGTTTATTTCGATGCTCCCAATCTTGTGTTGTGCTGTTAGAAACAAAGCACCGCTCTTAAGGAGTCTCTATAGATCTGTGAAAGGCGCATCGGAAGAGCCTGTTGCTCGGACCTTTTCTTAGAAATGCATGAAGGTCGCAAACTGTCAGAAAGCGAAACACTGTTGCTCACTATTATGTGGTTCGCGAATCAAGAACGATATCAAGCAGCATCTGCAATAGTGCACGTGAAGCGGATCTATCTCTCATATATTGCTCAAAAACGGAATCAGTATTGTACTTGCATGACTATCGTAAAGCGTTCATAAACAATGTAACTATTTATCTGCGTTTAGGTACTGCAACAGATATAACTTAGATATTTGTTTCTGGTGGAGAGTTGATAAATTACAACTAAGTCTATAGCTAGCTCATTCCATTGAAGAATTTTCTTTCGCACGACAATTTTGTCACAATTTTGCAGCAATTTTCGGCGCAGCATATGAAATTAAAGAAAAAGCTATTCTATGTCTGGCCAGACGACCAATACATATGTTTGTCATGACCACGTTGAAAGGAGATATTCAGGGTAACTTTACGCCCAATTATGCTGTATGCAAACACAAAATTTTTTAATACAAGAATGTTTTTCTGCAAAAGAGCTTTAATTTCAATGAAAGAAAGACAATATTCAATAAGCAGGTGGCTGCACCACTCTCAGACGTGTGCATTGACAGCCGAAAGGACCTGCAAAGTTGTGATATTAGTCTATATACAACAGCACCATTCACTGCATGCATCTGTGTACACAAAGTGGGCCCTTTGAGTCTGCTAAAGTACTCTGACATTGACTTTGAATGTAATTTGTATCATTCACTCAACGAAAGATTATATGTCAAATTTCAGTATTAGAACATCCATGTAGACTGAAGTTTGTTTCCTTGGTGCTGCAAAGAATATTGATACTAGCCTATGTGTAGCCACCTTACATGCGTAGCCACCTTAGATGATGACTGGGAACCGCTGTGTATCCTAGTGGTGACATGGCCTTTAGTTTTTTCAGTGTGGAATCTGTCGCAACGTCCACCTTGTTTGTAGCAGAGTTCCTTTTCTGCCATTGAATAGGGTCCAGTCAATTCCTTTGTTTAAAATAGTTTAAGATAGTTCAAGTACATCTGTATGCACAAAGGCGTACACACATAAGCAATCATGTAAGTCAATGTAGGCAATCCATTCGGGCCTTTTTGATTGTCCTGTGGTTCTACCATTTCCCAGCAGAAACAGAAACCAGGTATTTCCAGGTTTGCCCTGTGAGCGTGACACTACAGCACTCAAGTTTAGTGAAAAAGGACATGCCCAACACACATGCCATCTGTCACCACCTATGATATGTCATCACTGAGAGGTGGCTTCAGCCTACTATTGAAGCAAGCCAAGGCTCTGCTTTCCATAACTTATGGTCTCAGTACACTCATTTGGCTGCTGTTTTTACCCATTTTCATGGAACAGATATATGATATGAACATTGCGTGCGAAACACAAAAAAACGCTTGCTCTGACATTGTACTTGTGGCTGCTTTCAATGCATTAGCAAAATTTCAAGCAGTGGCACCTATAGCTGCGTATCGGGGTGGCTGAAACTTATGTATTTACTGTGGCATAAACCACGCCCATAACAATGTCAATTTATGCACGGTTTTGCATCTAAAGCTTGTAATATTTTAGTGCTGGCATTCATCCATCCACTGCCTCTGAATTGTTAGCTTTTTGTGTGAAGATGTGCTGTGCAGAACATAAAACATATATTAGTTTTTATTACTTTTTTCCAGTATCTTGCAGATGTCCATGGGTTGCCAGGGCCCATGATTGTTTGGAGCTCGGCAACAAAGCTTATTTTTTGTGCTGAGGACGAGCGTGTTACCCTGAAAGATGACTGCACGCTTGAAAAGACAGTTTTCTTGTGTTTGACCGTACATTGCATAAAGGATGTTACCTACCCGTCTGCATTCGCCCAAACATTGGGACTAATTCAAAGTTTGCTGCACAAGGAAGAGAGTTTTCCATGTTGCTAGGCAAGCAGTAAACTGCTGGAGATTCTCGACAAGCTCAAGGACAACGCCTAATTTATGTTCTTTTTTGTGCAGTTTTATTTCGTTTGTGTGTTTCTTGTTACATTGTTAGGCTGGGTAGATAAGGCTGCTGGCTAGCTGAATTTTCACAAACTTTAGAGACACTTAAGTTTGTTTTATGTTCATGCACTTTTCAATGCTCTTTCTTTTGAGGGTACCTGAGTAGCAGGTACACTAGCATTGGAATCTGTGGCAGATATCATGTGCAATAATAACTGTATGTGTGTGTGTTCATATATACATATTCATTGTTCATTTTGTAGTTTTCCTCGGAGTATAACATGCACAGTCATCATATTATTTCTGATGCATGTACAATGAAAAGTCCTATTTATTAGGGCATCATATTACCATATCACTTGTCGTTCATGCACAGCTGATACCCATGTATTGAAATTTTATTAGCCACTACCTACAGAAAAGCTGCGTCCTCAAACTTCAGGCCTACTAATATAGAGGGTATCTAGTTTAGTCATACATTTGTGATAAATCATAGTACATACGTGCACTACACAGCTCATGATATAGAACAGAATTTTTTTCACTGTGTATTCTACTCATATATTGCAAATTAAGTGCCAGAAACAGGCAGGAAGCACACCTCAAGCCCTTCGTCTGTTTCCAAGGCTACATATATGACGTCGATCAAGGCCCACTTACTTTCAATACTTCTTTGTTACTCTAGTGAATTCTGTGTTATCTTATTGTGTTTAAGTAAAGTTATTATAATTCAAGGCATTTAGGTAGCTCCTGCCATTTATGTGGTGCAATTTTTTATGTATGTATTGACCTGCACTTTGCAAGAAAGTAGTTTTTTCTACGTATAGGCGTGCTGAAACTCAAGCTAGGTCATTATCAATTCTAGTCGGATGAGAAGGCCTGAAACCCCTACAGCATACAAAAACAACAATCGTTCTGTTTAATTATTGGATCACCTCTTTCGCAGTTGTTTTTTTACCTTGTTTCTCAAAAAGTGTAAGATTCACTTATTAGTTTACAAACGCTGTATTGGTGTATACATTGTTGGTCAGTTTTGTTTGTAATTGAAAATAAAATATGTCAAACTACAAAAGTGTGCACTGTGTGTTCAGGCTTACTGACTGTGCAAATAGAGGTAAGTCATGCTGTTTGGAAAAAAAACTAAAGTTATGCAACATATTTATAGCTGTTACTGTCTAGAGAAGGACACAGGTGACTTGTGAGATCACAGGGCCAGTGATAAGATGCATGATTAAAGCATTGCAGAATGCATCAATCCATGCATGCAGATGTTCTTTGATGATA
Organism: Rhipicephalus sanguineus; assembly: GCF_013339695.2. Classification (NCBI taxonomy): domain Eukaryota; kingdom Metazoa; phylum Arthropoda; class Arachnida; order Ixodida; family Ixodidae; genus Rhipicephalus; species Rhipicephalus sanguineus. The sequence continues at coordinate 161,395,658 of NC_051179.1, forward strand.
GTACCGAGAGTCGCATAGATATTGTGGTCATTACTGATGGAGAAACTGGTTAGGAATTTCAACTGAAGAGTTTTGAATGCATAAACTATATATGTCAGAATGATACATCCATTACAATGCTGCATTACTGAACGTGTAAGACTGTTGATAACGAAAATTTTTATTGATGACCTGATAACCGATAGGCCACTGACTGCTTTTGGGACACAACTGCAAGGAAAGTGCACACATTCAAGGCCAAATTGCTAAGTAGCTTGCTAGAAAATAACAAGTAGACTGCCCCCTTATTTGTTTTGAAAGGATAAGTTCATGAGATTCAGTTAGCTTAATCTGATCCAATAACAGCTTTGAAAACCACTTCAGAGAAACTACTGCCGAGATCCTTTAGGGGGCCATTATGTTCACAGGTGCTGAAGTGGAATACGTGGAGGTTGAGAATTGAGCAATAAGGAATTAGGCATATATTTTAGGGTGATTTTATTATTACATTGATTATTTAGTTGACACAATGCCCTATTACTCCAACAATAGAGCATCTAGGTGAAGAACCCTTGCGATGCATCCCATTGTATATGTATTGACGCGTGTGCAGGCAAGAAAGACAATGGGGACATCAGTGAACATCAACGTCTAGTGGGTCTTCGGGATTTTGCCGAAGACATCATGTTTGTCATCCATGGTGAATCAGCAGTGCAGCCACACACGGACATAGGAAAGAAAGTACACAACACAGTGCTATGTTTCGTGTACCTTTCCTCTGTCCGTGTATGGTTGTGCTGCCGATTCATCGTGAAGGACAACCAACTAGCCCAAGTTTCCGTCTTGTTAGACATGTTTGTGCCTGCTATTTTTTTGTGCAACAAGCTGTCCTCCTATTCTTGTAGAACTTCTCACTGTCTTGTGTTTGCGTTGTACCGTGACAATATTCTCTATTTTTTCTCTCATGGCTCTGCATCTCATTGTTCTGCTCAGTGTACAGCTGCGCAGCAGCATAACATGTTCCTTCATTCAATTAATGCACTAAATACTGTCCTGGGTACTGGAAGAAATGGCACAAAATGTAACAACAATTATCGGTGCGAGATGAAACACCAAAATGCCACAGTTCTACAGTAATGGGTAAAGGGAAGGGCTTGGAGCAGAGAACAGAAGATCATAAAAATAAGAGACCCATGCATACATAATTAAGTCCCAGTCTCGAAGAGTGATGGATTTGGACTCAATGCCTGACTAACTTATTGTAAAGAAATGCCTCAACACTGCAAGGGAAAGGCCATGTTTTGAAATGGTGCCAGAAAAAGAGCAAATACAATTCAGGTCTCAACATTTAGTGAAGGACAAATCTAGTACAATATGCGAATACCCTTTATGTCTGACAGATGTTGTGCCGTGGTAAGTGCCACGGAAGGGGGCTGCATGTAAAGGATAATATAGAATTGATCACTGGGTAAGTTGGTAATCCATGACTACAAAGAACTGCGCGAAATAAACTGGCACAAGGAAGACGCTTGTCCATGCGTCTCCTTGTGTCAGTTTATTTCGTGCAGTTCTTCGTATCAAAGAATAACAGCTGCACATTAGACATGTGTATGTCTGCATGTTTTTGTGAGCCACCACTATATGAGCTGCTAAATCTGAAAAAAAAGCTGCGACACTTGTGCTTGAACTACTACAGAATGTTTTTGTTTATAGCTAGTGTTGGTACTGGCAATAAATCTTGTATTCTCAAGCACAGTTTGTATTAGCTGCTGTACTAGCCAAAGCTAAGGATGTTGCAAAACAGTTGATATTTAAATAAAAGTGCACGCAAAGCTACATGGTATGGAACAGGGGCTTAGCCAGGGTGGTTTTTCGGGTGATGGAGGGGGTTCAAACCCCCCCCCCCCCCCAGAAAAATTTTCAATTTTGCTTGCGTATATATACACGCGCACATATAAACACATGCACGAACATACATAAAGTATGGTTGAACCCTCCTCCCCCCGAAAAAAATTTCTGGCTACGCCCCTGTTATGGAACATAAGGGAGGTTGACTGGGACACGTAAAGCTCAACATTTATGGGTGTGCTATTTGTGTGAAAGCGTGCTTTTTATTTGCAGCCGTTACTTGCAATTATGACACGTATTGAGTGTAAGAATTGTTCATATATATGTACTATTTAGTATTATACGTTTACATGTCGCGTCCCGTGATCCGAATCAAGCAGGATGCTACTGACTGCATATTTTTAAGACAGGCGATTATTTATTCCTAGAAGCCAAGGTTACTGCCCGAGTTTAGCCACTTTTAGCATTTTGCTAGTTTATACATTAAAGCGTCGTTAAGCTCAAAGCATACTCGACTGGATCACGTGGAGTGAAGTAATACTGGCCCTTGTCGCCCAGATCACATCTCGTAGCCAAGGAAACAATCACTTTCACTCGTCGACAATGAATGGAATACGAAAACAACCTTCAACCTGCCACGTTCCCCAACACAGGGCCTCCACCAGATCGCTCTTCGGCGCTGATACGCGGTCAACTGAGACATGTTGTAGAGCTTAACGTTCATGAAACTTCAAGGTGCAAAACAAGTGCATATTTAATTTGGGGTTGTTATTTAGATTTCACAGCACCCATTAAATATTAGGATGTTTCAAGTTAATCTTTGCATTATTCAGTATAATTGTTCACATGATCCTTCTGAATCCTTCAGGCCACTTCTGACTTTTGAAGAATAACATGGTTTTATCCTTGAAAGCTGGATCATATTGTGACTTCATTCAATTTCAAGCATTGCTAGCTTCTTTTGATGCGACGCTTGGCCGGAAACAAATGTTCTAACGGGTGATGCAAGCGATTTAATGCGTGGTCTTTCCGCGCCAGTCATGCACTACGTTTCATCGTTTGTGGAAGCCAAGGGGAGCATCACTTCCAACTGTCAACAACGAACGAACCACGAGAACGAACAGCCTCAGACCCGCCGTCCTCCCCAGCATGACGATTCCACGGCATCGCTCGTCGGCGCCGTCAGCCTGGAGCTCGGGTGACTGCATTCTTTTTCTGCGAAGGCTCGTTGTTCTTTCGACTCAACAACAACAACGTTTCCTTATCGTCTATACTATATTCGGGGAGAAATGAGCGCGCCCGTTCTGAAAGCTGGTCCGTCGCCCCGTACGCGCTGCACTACACCAATCCTATCTGTTGCGCGAATAAGCGATTATGTGTTTTAATCCGATTCCCTGAGATGAACCTCAGCACAATACTGTCCGTATAAACACACCGACATCAACGCGATGCTCGCGAAGGACGTGGGAGACTACTTCGCCGAGTGGAGATGAGATCAGCTGACTTCCACCGCCTGTACTACGTCAAACATCGCAGAATACTTTTCTTTGGCGGCTGGTTGCACGTCAGGGCACGTTTGGCTGCTGTATGATGCCGGCAAATGGAAATGCACTCGGAAACGCGTCATTTATGGTTCACCTCTGTCTCCGTGCGGGATGCGCAAGCCGTCGGACGACAAACGTAATTCCACACACAAACTGACTGTGACTGCCCGCGAGGGTTCGCTTAAGGTCGTGTACACGTATACACGCGCATTATACGCGAACGATGCCTGTCATAACTGCAAAATTATAGCGTTGTAGCCGATCGTAAAATCGTCCAAGATAACGTGAAGTGCATATATAAAGCCGCGGAAGTCCACCAAGATCGTGTGGTGCGGTGGCGTAGTGGTTACAGTGTCTGCTTGTCACGCGGTTGGCCTGGGTTCAAATCCCCGTGGTGGAGTGTGTGTGTGTTGATACATGGCTTGTGACTCTCTGTGCAGTGTTCTTGTGATGTGTAAATGCATATTCATGAGTTGGAAGGCTGAAAAGAACAAAAGAAGAGTACTGCACGATCAACTACAATGTAGAAGAATTTCTTTTTTTTTCTAAAAATTTGCGAAAAGTACCGCATATATTTCAACCGCATATTGAGCCGTATATAAGCCGGACACATTTGACCTGAAATACCGCTTAACCAAATCGACGGTATGCGTTACTTTAAGCGGTCACTTTTAAACAGCCTTCTGGCAACGAGATGGCCTCGCATATGGAAGAGCCGCATAAACTTAGGCCGTATAAGAAAGAGCCGCTTAGCCAGAGGCTGCATAGCATAAAGAGGGGCCGCATGAAAGAGCCGTATAAGTAGGCCGCGTAGAGAGCCATTTATAAGCGTCGAAAATTTGACCTACTTTCCGCCTTATATGCGTTGTTTTAAGCGGACGTTTGCTAAGAGTGTAGAAGACACACGGATAAGCGCTGAATTGTATACTGAGGTTTATTTGGGAAAACACGCATATTAGTAGAGTCACAAATGCAAATCTAAGCAAGGAAAATAGAAAAGCAGAAACACGGCACGAAAAAAAAACTGATCACTAAAGTCGGTCGTCATGTAGAAGACAAAAAAGCAATACCGGTGTAACAGGGGCCCTTTTGATCGCGATCAGGGCCGTGCTGCTACGTTGTGACTTATTATCGCGATCAGGCCCGATCGGGATCAAGATCAACGCGATCTGCTCATCGATATCTGGCTCCCTGATTGCAATTTGACTGACGTTTGCGCCAAAGTCGATCCGAATTAGTTCGGACCGAACAGCAGCGATGACTGTTGATCGCGATCAAGAAATCCGATCCGGACTGATTCTGATCGCGATCAAAACTACCCGTGTGACACCGGTATAAGAGATAATCTAGTTTTTCATTAGTGAACGGAAGACATGATGATGCAGGCGTGACCAAGACGAGCCGTTTCGGTCGCAGCCTGCTAGATAACGGCTTACTTTCGCTATCAGAATGTTATTTGTTGTGCGTTGTGCTTGTGTGTTTCTTTTGTTCTTGCGACTGATCGCATTTGTGTCGCAATTTTTATGCGTGAATTCTCTCCCCCCCCCCTCCCCCCAAAAAAACCCTCATTTGGAAACCAGCGCCAGTAAGTGTCATCTCTATTCGTTCATTCGTTTGTTTTTTTACACCAAACATTCACAATAAACGGAACCTAACAATCACGACAAGCGCGATCGAGAAGCTGTATCATCGCGCGTAATCGTTCGCAGCGGAAAGCAGATCCTATTCGCAATGCCCATAGACTGTCGCGCCGCCAAGCGGAATTCAGGAGCGTCCTCTCGAGGAGGGTTAGTAGACGACAAAATGGCAGCACTACGCAGTCGCTCCCTTGTTCGGCTGTGCTAGCCTCAGTGTTAACGCGTTGGAAAGAAAGGAACACTACGACTTTGCATGTTCCCTACATCAGTGAACAAACCGGGCCCTCCGTGACACGAGAAATCTGATTCGTTCTTGCGAGACGCGAAGTTTTCGTGAAAATACGTGGTAACTCGCGCTTTCAATGCTAGCCCAGAGCGTACACATACTATCAGCTTCGCGAAGCTTTCTGTAGCCACGTAGGTTAGTTAAATGTTATCGTCTGACATATTCAGTTGAAGTTCACCCTGTTTTACTTGCATATAGCATTGGTCAGTGTTTCTTGTAGTGCTTGAGTCCCATAACACTGTACGCGGGCGGTCGCGCGGGCTCGCGATGTGCTCTTGTATAACTGAGCGATCTCAAGTTGGCAACACATTAAAATAGAACCTCTATCCTTTGTCAGCAAAGCGCTGTTGCGAATCGTGCGCGCGACGTTTCAATCATTCGAGGACGCGTCTGCTCGACGCCTTTCGTGGAGCGAACGCTTTCCATCCACGCCGTCCTTCGCCAGTGTGTTGGTAGTGTTAGGTTTCATAGCCACCGCTGCGCCGCTTGTTTTTGTACGTTTGTTGATAGGTGGCAGCACACTGCAAGCGATTTACTTGTTGGCCGGTTTGAGAGCACAATGTTCGCGCCCAGATGTCTCTAATTGTAAACATGGTGACGCGGAGTGGTCGAAGTCGTTCGGCGGAGGAAATTCTTCAGATTGCTTTCAGCAGTGATGTTGAAGGAAACCATCTTGACGACGAGGATTTTTCACTGGACGTAGAAGACTGTGAAAGCACCGAGAGCGACAACGACGATGAACCACAACTGCTAACTCACGAGGAGCAAGCTGCACTTCACGTCCCCTCGTGCGTTAATGTTCTTTCACGCTCGTAAGTCACTTTGATTGATTTAGTGTATAAGATCCTTGAGCGAGATCAAGATAAAACCATAGTTCCTCTTGTGCATTGCATGTATCACGATTATTGTGGATATTATGGAGCGCCGCATGCCACCAACGCTCGAGCTCGACCAGCGAAGCGAAATGGTTTGAGCGATGGAACGTGTATTCACGGCCACAATCCACGCCTCTCGGCTAACTTCTTCGACGTTGCGAAAAGCATACGTGTGCATTCTTGTCGATATTCATGTTTTGATCGTGCTGATCGAACCTGCAACATGCGAGTGAAGTGAATTGCACACGGCTAGAGTCTCACCATGGCTGTGACACAAGCGCTACTGAATGGTATGTTAAATGCTTGTGTTCCGTTGAAGACGTAACTCCGCGTTCCCGACTGCACAAGTAATGACGACGGCGTATTATGTTTGTAAACCATCACCACGTTAAACGTGTGGTCCCCTGCAGCAACGATGGCGCTACTCGCTGGCGGCCTACTACTGCCGCAAATCCGTCAGGCAGGCTCAGTACGTACTATACCTCGGAGTGCCGTTCAGCTCATACGTCAATTCTAGATCATGCAGTTTTATGTAGCACGCACAGGATTTCGCGAAGCATCGTTATGCATGGTAACGGAGCTGAAATATAACCTTTCACACCGCAGCAAATAATTAGGTGGCGAGTCCTTGCACTTTCCATGGTTTGGGAAAGTATTTTAGTCTCATATCCATTTCAGCGCAGCTCATGGCATCATCCGGTGAAAGTGTCACGGGCCGTACGTCCGCACGTCCTATCTGTTCCTATGCTAACAAACGGGTTGACCCTCCTCCTGGCGCCATCTTGAAAAGCACGGCGCGCCACCTATAGTTCGTGGGCATTGCGAATAGCTGTGCACTTTAGACTGAATGAGAGTTGCCGCCGTGAGAGGTGATAGACTCTCAGCTGAATATTCAGCATATTGAGGACAACCTCATTTTTAAGCAACGCGCAAATAGCCTACGAAAAAAAGACGTTGATGAGCAGGCCGGAACGATATTTAATATGTAGCATTCGGCGATGATTTGATACGAGCAATAGGACAGGCGCCTTACCTCGCAAAGAACGCTGTTCTTTGTCGGAACAAACTTTCTTTGGACGATGTTTTGCAGCCACTGCTTTTTGCACCAGCCATCACGCTT